>NC_051176.1:121499779-121582346 GCF_013339695.2 Rhipicephalus sanguineus
AACGCCAGAGCGGCGCCCACAACCGGCAGCCTGAAGGCCGCCCACAACGCTGCTTTTTCATTTTTTAAATATTTTTTTTCACCTTCTTGGCCTTCTCAAAACTAAAGTTTTTCAACACCAACCCATGGCATTCGTACAGTGCAATACAGAACCGAAACCGAAACACAACAATGAGCTCGTGCGAAGGGCACGGAGGAAGGCAAATTTCAGCGCAGTCGCATTTTCAGCTTTGTTGAAACAGCGCTCACTAGACGACGACGAAGTAAAAGAAGGCACACGACAGGCAGCGCCTGTCCTGTGCCTTCTTTTACTTCGTCGTCGTCTAGTGAGCGCTGTTTCAACAAAGATGAACGCATACCAACTCGCTCAAGCTTCCATTCTTATGCATTTTCAGCGCAGCTTAAGAAACTAGGGTCCTTAAAATTACGTGTGTATGCATTTTCAATTAAAGGAACACGCCACCTAATACTTACCTAGTGATGTTGCACCTCAGATATGCATGATATTTACTTTTTGATCGACAACGTTCACAAGTATGAACAGCCGTACCAGTTCAAGACGGCTGGCCCTTGGGCAAGTGGTTCAACTTTGGCCGAGTGGCTAAATCGAGGGACGTGCCGACAAACAGAAAGACAGACAGAAAGACAGACCAAAATTTCTGCGTTTAAGTTCCCCAAGAAAGACTATCGTCTTTAAAAACCGCAAATGTAAAGTCTATCAACTGTGTACTTGTCTCAACCGCTTCTTTGCCGTGAAGTATATACGGAATCTCGCGAAGCTTCGCATTTTATTGCCACATTCTCAGGCTATATATTTATGCCAAGTGTTATACGCAAACACACCAGTTAGCTTGCGACGACAGCAGCTTCAGGTGCTGGTGTTCTAGTGCAAACATGCTTTTTATTAGAAACGTTTAGCTTGTATTAGGGGCTTTTAGCTTTACGTTACCGTGTTACGAGTTGCCGGAAAGAATCTGTGCATGCGCGGGCCTTTACGGAACGTGAACTACTCGCCGGATTGGCTTTACATGTATACGGCCCATCTCGCAAATCCACCTTCGTTCGCGGCTACTCGCGATACCCGCTTTACCGAGGCTCCAGCCGCCGAGTAAAAATAAGCCGAAGTGCGAGCGGCAATTGCGATCACCTTGTTTCAGCGGCTAAAGTCACTAGAGTCAGTTGAAATAGAATACCGAAGCTGTAAGCAAGTGAGAAGCCTCGACATAAATACCCCGACAGGCTGAATAGGTGGCGCCATCTAGCGAGAATAAGATGAACCAGGCAAGCAAAAAATTGTTATTGCAGAAACAGCGTGCGTTCTACTTCTGGTGTAAATGCCTTGCCGCGGCATAATTACGAATGAGTTATCTTTTCAATCGTTTTTTTCCCTCAAAAACACTAGGCGAAAACAAACGTGCCCATACTATGGTTGCACGAAGCGTCACAAGATGGCGACACCATCGTCGGATAACTCTGTATTCTACACCCCTTTGCGGATACCGGGATACTGTACACGCTAAAAACCCCTCGTGATTTTGCCGCAGCGGTGATACAATCTTATTTAAATTAAATATAATTGAAGTGCAGTTATCATCACCATTTCATGGTTTATACAAACGTAACGGCATCCGTTTACGTACTTACGTAAACGTTTACATACGGGGAGCTAAAACTTTTCTAAAACATGTGTTCCGGTAACACGGTAAGGTTAAAAAGTGTACGTACAAGCTAAATGTCCCTATTAGCGTGCGTATCTCTCTGTACAGTTTACAAAAAGTAGTTTCCTTACGCCAGCCCGCAAGGAAATGTGGCCCATGCATCGACCGATACAGGGTGCGTCCTGCAGGAGAGCAACGGTTGCGCGCCGAGAGCAAATGTTGCCGTTCGTCCTTCTGTTGCTCCTTTCCAACCTAACCCTAAACGGTTACTCCCCCAACTTGAGACATGTCAGCCATCTTGTTCCAGTTGGTCTTTTTGGGGAGTAACAGTTGGTCTTTAGGACTAAAACCCGTAGTTACTCTCCTTTTTCCCATTTTTGGCTTAGAGTGTAGGCGGCGACATGCCAAGCACGACTGAAGCACTTTCTTAACGGTTCGTCTTCCCTTTAAAATCCAAAATCTTGATCGGAGGTCCAGAAGCGTAACGAGAACTCCGGCATGTAGAAGACGGACAAGAGCCGTGTAAACACGTGGTCACTTGGTAATAGGATGGGTTTTTTAAGTTCCTCTGGCCCCTGAAGTTCTTGTAAGCGGCTTCCAACTCTGAGCAACCCATGCTGGTCAATATCCGGCCACAGTGCTAGGACACTTGAACGTGCTGGCAACGGCTGGCCCGCGTGACGTGCAGCGACCTCTGCTGGGAAAGCGGTTTTCTGAACAAACTTAATCCAGTATCTCTCCGCGTGATCTAGTTCCAGGGACGTCAGCGGCCCAGACAAGGATGCCTGCCTTCGGGAGGCGTTGCAGAAAAACCTCAAACTCCAGGCGGTTACTCTGAGAAGCCTGGAGAGTGAGCTGTACTTCTCGAGGTCCAGTAGCGGTGTGTGTGGATGTATAGCTTGCGGTGAGACTGCGGTTGGGCACACGGACGCAAGTTCGCTGTTCAGGTCATAAACCGTCAGCGCAGAGGAAGGACTTAAAGGCCAGCTGCCCTCGGGTTTGGTCAACCAAGGAGGTCCCGCCCACCACTTCGTCTCTCGTGTTAAAACCGCTGCCGGTACTCCGCGGGTCAGAAGGTCTGCTGGGTTGTCTGCGCTCACGTAGTGCCGCCAGTTGTAGCGTCGAGTCAAAGTCTGAATCTCTTGCACACGGTTCCTTACGAATGTCTCCAAACGGTGAGCATTGCCAGAGATCCAATGTAGCGCTATCGTTGAATCCGTCCAGAAGGAGGCGACACATGACGAGAACTCGGGTATTTTCTGAATGTAATGCCATAATCTCGCCGCTAGAAGACAGGCAAGAAGTTCTAAGCGTGGTAGAGACATCGGCTTCAGTGGTGCAAGGCGAGACTTGCTAATGAGGAGTCGGACGGTAACACGGCCATCGTCTAGTGGTTGGCGTACGAACACTGCGACTCCTTACGCATGAGGGCTAGCGTCAGCGAACAAATGTATTGTAGCGCGTCCCTGATCTTGCGATGCCCATGCGAGGCAACGTGGAATACGAACGGTAGATAGAACAGGCAGTTCCGACACCCACATTTTACATAATTCCTCAATGTCAGGTGGAAGAGGCTCGTCCCAATCGATGCCTTGTCGCCATAACCGCTGAAACAGGATACGAGCTGTCACGTGAAATGGAGCGACGAAGCCCAGTGGGTCGAATAGCCTGGCATATGCTTGCAACACGGTTCGCTTCGTTGACGGTTGAGTGGAAACGAACGTGATTACGCCTTGCGTAGTGATGATGATGTCATCTGATGAGCGGTCCCACAGCAGACCAAGCACCTTGGACTTCGAGCTCTGCTCGGTGACATTCTCTAGTGAGAGGCCGTCGTTCAAGAACTGGTCGCAGAGAAGGCGGGAGTTTGAGCACCATTTTCTCAATTCCATTCCCGCATCGGTAACGATAGCATTCGCTTCTCGGTAAATCTCCAATGCCTCCTCTTCGGAAGACGCGCCGATGACTAAGTCGTCCACGTAGAATGACCGTTGTAGGCGGGCGACGATGTCCGGGTGCTTCGTCTTCCATGTTTCGAGGTGAAGGAAAGCAGATGATTTTTCAAGGGCTCGTTTTTATCTTTGTTAGACACAATATTAATGAGAACTAACAGACAATAACGCCAAGGAAAGTACAGGGGGTGTTATTTGTAGTATTTAGAATATAAATGTGAAGAAAGTAAAGTGGACGAAAAGATGACTTGCCGCCGGCAGGGACCGAACCTGCGACCTTCGAATAACGCGTCCGATGCTCTACCACTGAGCTACGGCGGCGGTCATCCTCCCGTCCACTTTCTGGTCTATATATGTTGATTTAAACCTAGGAGTTTTAGTCAGCGCCAATAGCAGCCATGGTGGCGAGTGTGGAACACTCTTTTTTTGCCTGTTGGCGTCACGTAGCACGTGATCATTTTACGAGTTGGCAGCTGACCAATAATCCCTCGCATACTACCTGAAGGCATTAAGTCTGCCAGGACGAGACCCTCGCTATGAATGAAGGAAAGCAGATGATTTTTCTGAACCGATCAAAACGATTATCGTAGAGTCTTGAGGTTGGTGCCCTTGAACTTCGTCAGCCAAGGTCAGATTGCGGTCACGCATCATATTGATGACGTTTGGCTCTAAAGCTGGACCCTTCACGGTGCAGACCTCTGGCACCTCCAGAGCTTCAACATCGACGACGATCGGCTCAATACGTCCACAGAGCGTGACGTTCACCCTTCGGCACTGGTAATGTCGTGGGTGTTTTGACCCGCCGAATGTGTAGACATCCATCTCTTCATATCCAGTGGAAGGCAGGCAAAGCTGCTGCGACAAGTCTTTTCGGATGAACGTTCGTTGGCTGCCGGTGTCAAGCAGCAGTCGCACTGGCACACAGCCACGGGTTCCGGATGCCCACACTGTGGCGGTTTGTAGCAACACCGACGACGAACGCGTGCTGCTAGCAGGAGCTGTTGTTACGTGCTTTTCTCGCTGTGTGGCCGCCTCTCGGGTTTCAGCTCCAGTCGGTTGTGGACTGTCGGACCCTCGTCGGCCCCAGATGTCGCACAGAGCAGAAATATGGCGTCCTGAGCATCGGTCGCACTTAAGCCAGGCTGCGGTTCGGCAACTGCGAGCAATGTGCCCTTGCTTCCCACACCTGAAGCAGCAGCTATTGCTGGAAAGACGCTGGCGCTTTTCTTCTGCGGATAGCGCGGCCCGGCAATCACGCGTCAAGTGGCCTGAGATGCAGCAAAGGGGACATATTGTCTGTGCAGGCCTTGAAGTGGCACCTGGCGATGATGACCGTGCTGTCAGGGCTAGAGCGGACGGTAGATGTGGCGGTGGTGAGGTGTCCGCAGCCTTGCGGTTCGTCGACGGTCTCCCTGAAGTGACCTTCTCGCGTGACGCTCGACTCTCCTCTCTACTTTCGACTTCCACTTGAAGAAACTTCAAGATTGCCTTGACTTGCTCGTCTCTCGATTGGACTGCAGAGTCCGCGGCGTCTGCGCCGGTCTTAGTGCGCTTTCGGTACTGGATCGCCAGGTCCTCTGGCAATGAGCGCATCAGCACCCGGTGCAAAACAACCGCGTACTCTGAAGACGGCATGCCAAGACTTTCCAAACAGCCGGTCCTGAACTGTATTTGCTCGTACAGGTCACGCAGCCTTGCTACTTGCGACGATGTCTCGATTGGTTCGATGGCAAGGAGGCTGTCGATGTGGTCGTCGATGAGAAGATCCTTTCGCCCGAACCTTTCGGTGAGCACCTTGACGGCGATGGTGTAGTTCGCTTCTGTAAGGCTTATTCCTTCAATGGCCCGCTTCGCAGCGCCGGCCAAGTACGTCCTCAAGTACTTGAACTTCTCGATACCGGTGAGATCGGGGTGCGTGTGAATGGTCGCCTCGTAGTGCTCCCAGAACCCCTGTCACTCACGGTTCTCGCCGCTGAAGACGGGCACTTGAAGTTTCGGCAAGGCGACTCGCAAACCCGGTGCTCGTGGTCTAGTGTGATCGGCGAGGTCTTGGCCGATGGCCTCCGAGTGGGCAGCTCCCATTGAGCTGCTGGCTCCGTCAGTTGTACCCGGATGCCTGGGCTGGTTGGTTTCGGTGACGGTAGAACCAACCGCTGCACGCGCGTTCATCGCGGACCGAAGCCTGCTGATGGATTTCACGATCTTCTCATGGTAATCCAGAGCGCCCAGAATTTCCTCGTCGAACTCCTCACCGTCAAGGGCGTCGGCGATCTGCTTGTCCAGTTCGGCAAGAGCTGTGTCTTTGTCACGAAGCCCGTCGATGAGCTCCTGCAAGTCGGCGGAAGACGGTACTGTGCCTTGCAGGAGGATCTCGGTGGCCTCAGACAGGAGTCGGGTAGTGGCACCGCGAAGGGCGCCTCGATGCCTGCGTAGCTTGTCCATCCTCGGTACGGTACGTAGGATGTCGGCCTTCTCCCGGGTTTTCGGCACCAATAATGTAGCGACAGAGAAGAGGCCGACACCCGTGTTGCCCTGGTTCAACACTTCTTCTTTTCTTTATTGCGTGCTCACGAGCAGCCCCGCCTTACGCCCGCTTCATCGCGCGCCTTGTGCGCGGCATGGCGTTTCCCGCCAGCGTTTTCCCGCGGTAGATTCAACATTTTACGCCCCAAAACCACGATATGATTATGAGCGACGCCGTATAATGGAGGCTTCCGGAACTTTTGCCAATCTTTCTCATGTGAAGTATGGAGAAGACATCGAATTTCAAATACGAGCTGTTCGTATGGCCCGCGACGCAGAGCAGATAGCACAGATTGTAGGGCTGCCTTTGAGTCGCTGAAGATAGACCAATGTTGAGGTGGTTCCCGATTGACCTAACAAAGTGCAGCGCTAGTTCCGCAGCTGTCGACGTCGTGGAGTGGTCAGTCCAAAAGTGACGTTTCAGTGGCTGCCAAGTCACTGCGGCGTCATAGGGAACGAACACGCCGATAATGCCGCTCGGGCAGCTCATGAAAGCACACAGGAAGATACCATCCCACTTTCAAGGTCTGACGCTGCCAGCAGTCTTCGAAGGCTTGCACATGAGATAACGCTCGCTCTATGGTGCCTACCAAGCAGCCGAACCAACCGGACCAATCGTCAACGCCACCTGTCCTCTTTGATACATCTTTGTATGCCAACTGCACTCCGCCGAAGAGAGGCCACACTGCTTTATCGCTTATGGCTAGGCGTGGCATTTACGAAGTCCTATTCCTTTCGGATTGGAATGGCCGACAACGCTCTTTGAGATGCCTGTCGTTGCGAGGAGACGCTATACCACGTCCTGTGCGACTGTCCGGCATATAATGTTCAGAGACAGTCACTGGCGTCCGTTCTAGCGCGCCTAGACAGTGGACAAATGTCTGTTGAAACAGTTCTTGCATGCCGTCAACAGAAGACATCACAGCTGAAGGCGACGAAGGCACTGCTGAGGTTTTTAAGAGAGACGAACTTGGACAAGCGGCTGTGACAGAAATGTCGCGTACCACGCAAGAGTGACCGACTGATTCTGAGTGTGCAGTGTGATGTGCTATCTTGCTATCTTTCTCTCTCTCTTTCCTCTCCATCTATAATCTCCCCCACCCTGTCCCCATGTGTAGGGTAGCAAACCGGTTGTCTCATACTGGTTAACCTCCCTGCCTTTCCTTCTCTATTATTTCTTCTTCTCTTGCCAATCTGGTATTCTTTAACGTGCACCTTAATCTAAGTAGATGGGCCTCAAGCATTTCGCCGCCATCGAAATAGAGCCGCCACGGCCAGGATTCGATCCCGGATGCAAGATTTAAAAGAACAAGCATTTACTTAACAGAATATATCTTTGCTCGCTGCTTCTTTGATGTCCATGCTAAATTATTCAGGGAGTTTTTAAATTCATAATTTGAGTGTTAGTGCAAATGCTTTCTTAGCTGTCCTCCGTTTGCATTCCATACATTACCTGTATGACTGTGTATAGTTTTTGACCGTCTGTTCACTGCAATATATCTTTTGTAACCGGCTGGCAAAATAAGTTATCTGCTTTATTCTTAATTTTTAACTGTCTGCGTCATTCCTACTTTTTACGTATTTAAATTCCACTTGAGTTTATTCTTATGTCAAAGCAATGCTGCGGGCAAATATAAAATAATCTGCGCATGCCTAGACTGTGCAACACAAATTCTACTTCCGACTTCGTAAAATAGCGAAGTTTATTTTGCATTATAATAATCGGAATTATAGGCCAATACCTTAAATATGTCAGGAAGCGGATTCGAGAATTATTATAATATCAAATACTCCGTTTTTTTCGTTAGCATCACCACGAGCCGTTTTATGTTGTTTTCCATAGGCACTGAATTTTCTGTCTGATCTTAACATCTAAATTAACGATGCATCACGCTTAATTGTCATAGCTTTAAAAGTGCCGCCTGTATCGTGTTTCTGTACTTATTCACTGTGATTTATACGAAACCGTCTTTCTATTTCACGTAGATATATTTGTTTTCTTTTTTTTAGGTCGCCCTGTGGTTTTTTGACTGTTATAAATCGCCAGATAGTCGCAGCTGTAAGTGGCAAAAATCGGGAGGCGCTTAAGCTTCGCCTTTAAGAGTTGAATGCGATAGCGATATCCGGCCCCATCCTCATCATGCTCTGTTTCGCTTGTCATTATGTTCAGTCGCCCAGTTTCTCTCTCGCTCTCTCTCTCTCTCTCTCTCACACACACACACACACACACACACACACACACACACACACACACACACACACACACACACACACACACACACACACACACACACACACACACACGCGCGCGCGCGCGCGCGCGCGCTCGACATACCTATAGTAAAGGTAAAGGCTTCCGCCCTCTTCAACAGCACTTTTATGACAACAGTGTACCCACTACGTGTGTGTAAGAGAGCGCGCGCACTAATGTGTATGCCCTTTGTAATGGTTGGCATGCTTTAAACCAGCAGCAATTACGCGCGTGATACTTTTTAGAATTTGCGATGCACCCACTACGTGTTCGTAAGGGAATACGCGCCGTAATGTGTGGGCCTTTGGTAATGGGTGGCCGAATTTAAACCACCAGCTCGTTATGCAGTTCACATGGTGTGACACCCGATGGCAATATACGCTTGTACCCCGTTTTACTGCGATATTACATCTCGTACTGTGACACCTGTACGCAGGACGCGTATGTTTCTGAAGCATTAAAGTTAATTTCAGAGCAGTTCCAAGCAATGCAGTGGCTCTGTGGTAGATCACCTGCTTGTCACGCGGACGACCTGGGTTCGATTCTCACTCGACCAATCTTTTTATACAAGGATATGATTTTTCGCTCACAACCAACGATGCCGACGCCGACAATGGAATTTCTGCGGAACGAGCTCTTTAACGCTACCGCGACGATAGTGTGAATAGCGGCGGTTTCCCGCCACGCTTAATAGCACTGCAGTAAGTCTGAGATGTTTCTTGGCTACACAATTTCGCACGAAGAAATGTTAAATTACTGCACGTTAATGAATATGTCGCTAACGAATGCTTTCAGCCCGCAGATAAGTATAATGTGAAAAGTCATTGCACTTCTATGTCCTCTCGATTGCAGTTCCATGCGCGATGCATCACACACACACAAAAAAAATCGCTACCAGTATTGTTGCTGCTGGACACCTGTCCAGGGATCCGGTATTGTAAAAATGGTAAAACGTTTACGGCAACGTAAAACTGCACAGTGGTATTTGCGGCCGTCATGCGCAGGCTTCTTATTGACGTTCTTCTAATTAGATGGCAACCCGCTAGCTGCTCGGCAAACAGAGCAGCGACTCCAATCAATGAGAAATGTGACAAGCAAAAACCGCTGACAACGCAGCGTGTAAAAACTGCCATGTTAAGCAGCCAAAGCAACCCCAACAAGTTGTTTCGAAATGAAACTAATATACTTTGAGCAAGAAAGACAGAACACTTGAGCTACCAACGTATATTTCATTCTAATTAAACAAAGTTCGTCGCAGTTAAGAAATTTTCAAGCAAACATTTTTTGCCCATAGACGTTTGCTGCTACATTATGCGCCTACTGCTTTCGGATACGAATCGCGAACAACCCTACATGCGATGACTGCAGCTACGAAGAAACCATTGCCTATCTTCTCTGCGAGTGTCCCCGTTTCAGTGCGCCAAGAAAATAACTTTCCAACACGTTAGACGGACTTGATAATCGCCCTTTGTCGGAAGAAAGGGTCCTGGAACACTGGCCGAGTCCGTCCTCAGCACAAAAGGCGTTCAAAGCGTTGTTGCGCTTTTTAAGGACAACATAGCGACAGGCATTAAATAGCGGCGCAATGTACTTCCTTTTTTTTGTTTATGTTTCTCTGTTGTCGCTTTTTCGTAGCGTCTCTTTTCTATTCTCTTTCATTCCCCTTTTCCCCAGCGCAGGGTAGCCAGCCGGTCTAAGAACCGGCTAACCTCCATCTTTCTTTCTGTTTCTTCCTACCTTCCTTCCTTGTGTGCACCTATAATAACATATTCAGATCTATCGAAGTCTCTTACGATACAAATGGGAAGTATCGTATGGGATACAATAGTTTCGGTTGTATCTTGCATCTGTATCTCAAGTACTTGTTGCCCGAGCACCTTGCATCGTGTCGCGATACAATTTCAAAGTATCTTTGCCCAGCCCTGGCCGGACTGTAAGTGAGCGAAGGTTTCAAGAACCTAAATACTAAATAGGTATCACTAGCAAACTTGTTTGATAAATAATTGTTCCGCATGAAGGATAATTCACATACAAAGTCCACTTCTGACCTATTTCCTATGAACGCTCTGAAAATGTCATCACTTCTTCTTTGTAAATTAATCGTCTACAATTGTCAGGTACTAGTCCATGTGAGTACCGCTTCACTCGGTCATAGCGCCAGGCAGCACAGGCATTGCTGAACTCCCTTGCTCATAAAAAAAATTTTAAAGTGACAAAGGAACTGATTGTATCATTAGTATACAATCTTTACGAGATGTTGGCGCCCTTTTAAATAGCACCAGCTCCTCATTTTCATAGAAATGCAAAATAACGAATGCTACATACATAAAAAAATATAAAACGCAATCATCTCCTAGCAATCAGGCAATAACTCAACTTACAGACTTCTCACGAGGGACAAAATGACACAGAGGAACCGATTCAAGTCATATAACAACGGTAAGAAAATTGTTAAATTTAAATAAGAATTAATATCGGCGGCGGTGTTGGGAGACTTAGAGCAGCCGGGCTTAGCCAGCAGCATGCATAACCGTTAATTCCTCCGCCTGAACATCTCATTCGTTGTTGGCAGGAGCGTATCACCACGCGTTTATCAGTCCCGGGTCTCGCAGGAAGGCAACTGGCAGTCGTTGAACTCTTTTCCTGATTGCCGCGGGCCCTACGGAGAACACTACATCTTCGAAGCTCGCGTATGCAAAAACCGCTCTTTTGCGGGCTGTGGAACAGCGCTTTTCTTTCCCCCTCACAATGCGGGCGTAGCCAGATGATATGTTCAACGTCATCGAGAAGATGGGAGAACCGCACCGTCAAATCTTAAACACCCTATCCTGGGTGTAGGCGTAATTTATTTTAATCATTTCAATTAGAGGTGGATGCTAATTTTTCCTTTTATAACCCTTCCTCCATCTTGCGGGATTCCGCAGAACTGATTTCAATTGGATACAGTAAGGAAGCTTCTTCGCGAGTAAGCCCTTGGCCCGCACACACATAGACGCAGAGTTCTGAGGATCGCCGTGAAGCCACCGCAGAATTTGTCCATAGTGCCCTGCCATCAGCGGCGACTACACATAAGATGATGTAGCCATAAAGCTGACATCGGTCATAATTATAAGAAAAAGCAAAACACTCGCTTAACTCTTTGTTCGGACAAAAACGACTAACGTGAATAACTACTGTTAAGCCGAGGGCATTGGTAAAAAACCAAAGAATGGAGAGAGAGCGACAGCGAAAAGAGTAGGGGTAGAAGAAACGCCCAGAAGAATAACAGCAGGTAATTAACATATCTTGTAAAGAAAATCACAAAAGTGAGTATTACTTGCCATAGGAGGGATACAGAACAAATGGGATGGCATTGAGCAGTGCCATAAAGGCATAGAATATCCGTATAATATTTCGCAATATTATCGCGCCACTGATATTAACTTGATAATTATAAAATTAAAATTTGCTGTAGCGATTACATCGAAGAAAGCGTGACTGTCGAAATTGAGAGTTTCAAGCATCGCGGTTACCTCGACATCATGCTTTACCGCTTAGAAGGAGATACTCTTGAATACCTAAAGTCAGAGGCGGAAAGAATAAAGCGGACAAGAACAAACTCACAGTGGTCCTGACATGCGCTTGCAACTCCTGAGATGCTTGTGTTATTCCATTTCCCTTGCATACATGGGTACCTCCGACTGAGAATGAATGGCGAACGTAGCCTTGAACATATCTTAATATGGCTTTACAGTAATCGAGAATGCTCATTCAGAGTTGGCAGCGCCTTGCAATATAGTCATCAACATGACGCGTTTAGTGGCTGCTCGGGCTCCCAGTGTCGTTTCGCCCGTTTCGCGAGTATTCTTCGCTTGCGGGCGCACGCAACATCACCCAGACTGGCACGTGGCGGGTGCTTTCAAAGTCTGTCTACTCCCTCACTCTGTTGTCGTAATTGTGGCTATCTGGGCCAGTTGGTAATGCGTCAGTAAACATTTGTAGCGCAAACAACACGGACACAAAAGAAGACACGAAGCGACACACGAGCGCTAACTACCAACGGATGTTTATTACCCACCACACGTATTTATATACTGCTGCCCATCACCATAACTTTCATAGAAAAGATAAGTCTTTATCGACAGGTGTACAGATGGAGTACGGACAGACCCAGAACCCAGTAGTATAATTGAGGCACAGTAGATTTCACTACTAGGTTATGGATGCGTCAGCACTCAATCCGTGTACCTTTGTGATAAAGAGTTATCCTTTATAAGAAAGTGAATTGCGCATGTGTGATGATGATGGGCACCAGTACAAACATATATGAACCATGTGTGTTTGAGCCGCGACGGCCTCATTTCAGTGGGGGCGAAATGCACGAAACGTTCATGTGCATAAGTTTGGGAGAACAATATAAGACCCCACGTTGTCAAGGTTACTACATATACGGACTTCCCCGTTGTGGTGTGCATCACGATTACGTCGTTGTTTGATGACCCAAAGAAATTTAGTTTTGTACAATTTAGTAATAACTGAGCAGATTTTTAAGGTGCACTGAAAGGCCAGCGCATGAGCGTTTTCGCATTACGGGCCTATCAGGATGTGGTCGCCACGCCCGGGAATGGAAACTCTCTCAATACCATGGGTAACAGGTGAACGCCGTACTCAGCGCGCACGTTTAGACAATTGATCTCTGCCTAGAGCCTGTCACGTGCTATAGGGCTGGTTACTGCAGTTGTGATCTTCGTGTTAGGTGAAATTAAAGACGTTCAGCAGCTGCAAGACATCGTGTAAAACGAGGGAAAAGAAAAATTGTAGGTGTCGCTAACTATAGCTTAATGGACGTTACGGTGCTAGCCGCGTTTTAGTATGTGTTATACAATGACACTTTAGCCAATGTTCTGTGTTGCCATGTGTTTTTATGTAATGACATTGTCATCATGGGAGGTGTAAAGATCTTCACTGCACACTCCGTCACCAGAGCTCTGGGAAGTCGCTAAAATCAAAGTGGTTGTAAAGGGTAGTGGTTGTTAAAGGCCAAATCTGTAGAAGTGTTCCAGGTTGTAGTGACAGTACCTCTAGGTTTAGCCAAGTGCAACGCCAGACTTCTTCGTCTTTTCAGCTTGAGCAAGATGTTACGCCCGCCGAGAAGCACGAGACGGAGGTCGCGTGACCTTTTCGACGGTCGCAAATGTACGGTCTCAAACCTGCCAGGGTCATTTGAGGTCATGTGCGCACCGTCATACTTATGGCTAGCGCCATTAAAAAATTACTAAGGCGGAGATTGCGAGGCGGAGTGCACGCCCTCGTGCACCGTCACAGGGTCGGAGTGCGTAGAGCGCGCTCCGTAATCACGCACCGGAAGTCGCTTTTCAACCGTTAAGTTTACAAGAGCGCACTCCGCCGGCTAGAGCGCGCTCGAGCTCCTTAACTTAACGTGACCCATGGTCATCAAAACAGCATATACTCATAGTTGACAGAAGGTCATTCAATCTTGTGACATTCGCAGGTGCTCATTCGCGGTATCGATGCGGCGCTCTAGTACAGCGAATGGGTTGATGCAGTGCCACGATTAAACATTGATTTAATGAAAATTGAATGATAGACTCAGCCACTATATCGAAACACTTTTGTGTTTTTTTTTCCTTGCGCCACCAAGAGAGATTGTAGAGGCAGAGAGGGATATAAATGGTATGCGGAAGGTAGGTTTGTTAAATGCAATATCAATTTGAAGTTTCCAACCCTGCACTGGGGAAGAGGCGGAAAGAGGTAGGGGAGATAGATAGATAGATAGATAGATAGATAGATAGATAGATAGATAGATAGATAGATAGATAGATAGATAGATAGATAGATAGATAGATAGATAGATAGATAGATAGATAGATAGATAGATAGATAGATAGATAGATAGATAGATAGATAGATAGATAGATAGATAGATAGATAGATAGATAGATAGATAGATAGATAGATATAAAAGAAAACGTACAAACGTAGATACATACACTACAAAAGGCGGGATTGTCATATTCCTTCAACGAGGCTGCTTGATCGGTGAAGCTCCTTTGTAGCTTTCTGATGTGAAGACCACACCTACCGGTACTCAAGGATTGATTACCCAGAAAATGGCTGTAGGCGGTAGAGTTTCCACCGAGGTTACGAGGACATGGTTGGCGGAGGGGGCTGGAAAGATTAATCCTAGATATACCACACATTTCAATATATCGCCAACAATCCTCGGTATACAGACGTGAAAATTGTACAGTTGCTCCGCAATAAAAACTAGGCAGTAACAGTGATTAATATATTCGTACACGCCAAGCGTGATAAAAATCGGGGACGTCATTTTGGATATAAACCTCCCCTATCGGCACAGGGCGGCGCTCTCTTCCTCGTGTCTCGTCGCACGTGTGTTCGCGTTTATTGCAATCGCCAAGTTCTCAGAGAAAGACCGGCGCGTCTTCTCTCCTTATACGATCGATCCGTTGCTCCAACTACTGTCAAGTTTATAATAGCGCAACCGGAAACGTTACACGAGGTGACAGACGTAAGAAGACGCCAGCAAAGCGTAACAAAACATCAGACTGCACGGGAAAACGAACCGCGCCATCACGAGCACAAACAGAGTCATCGTACAGAGCGGAGAGCTCCGCGCACTGCCACCGCGAGATGGGAAACGACTTCGATGTCGACACATGTGCCGGCTTCGCCGCATCTGTCGGCTCCTTCGCCGCCACGCACATTGTCATTGCGAGAAATACCTCAAAACGAAAGTTTCCCGTCGAGCGGGCGAGCGTTGCAAGATGTTCTGCTGCTTTGTCTAACATATACCGTGAAATGACATTGAACTCGCAGACACGGACACACGAGAAAGGAACGAGTCGTCACAAACGCGATTTTGTTTGTGTAGGTGGAATCGTATAGCGACATTACGCGCGCAGCAACGTGACGGGTAAATTGACGCATGCGCTAAGGCGTGACTCGCACTGGCGGCTTTAAGCCGCTTCACATGCTTACTAGAACACGTAAACGACAAAATTCGACGATTGGTGTGAGCTTTCAGTACGTGTATGCTCCTAGTGCGAACTTCGCATTTGGTGGCGTTTCTCTTCCTCTAACGTTGTTACTCCTGTACGCAGTAATTATCGCAGAAATCCGGTCACTGTAATATCGCCCACGATTTCTCTACTAAACATACCTCGTATTGTTTGAACATGCTGCGCGCTTTTTTTCTTTATGTTTAATTTTTTTTACTAGATAGCCTTTCATTTTATTATACATCTGCATTCCCCCTGTCAGGTATAGGTATACTAATTGAGCGAGTAAGCAGTTAGGCCACAAGTATTGGAAATGGTCAACTTCCTCACCTCATTTGCCCAGCTTTTTTAACGCGACAGCCTTATAGAGTTCGTTTTGCAGTAATTCCGGTGTCGACGTTGGTGTCGGCGTCGGTGTCGGCGTCGTTGGTTGTGAGCGAAAAATCATCTTGTCCGTGACCGAAAAATCAAGAAAGATGCAAATAAAATAAATAAAAAAATTTGGTTCGAATGAGAGTCGAGCCCAGGCCATCTGCGTGGCAAGCAGGTGTTTTACCACAGAGCCACACTATCTTGTACACGCTGTTTATTACAAGTGCTCCTAATGTATATACATAGCGTACAAAATATTCGAAGCCGCCTCTGTAAGCGCACAATAAGCGTTACACAGAAAGAAGTTTCAAATAACACTGCGTTCTAAAGGGTACTAGAGCAGTGCATTTCATGAACAGTGGAGACCAGTCCGGCCGAAGCTGTAATTGTTCATAAAAGTCTCTTAGCTGTAGAATCATTTGTATGAAATGTGAGCGCGATGATACCATCGGTTCCGCATGCCTGTCTAACATGCGAGTTTTCCATAGACTGTGCATGCCCATCAATAAGAGCATGTCAACAGGCATAGAAATGCTTTTGGGTGGCACGAGATAACGTGTGCTGTAAAATATAAATAAAATTGTTTTTTAAGAGCTCTTTGTAGAACGTCCCAAAATAGGATGGCGTCTTCATACAGCTAATGAAACAATGTTCTATAGTTTCTGGAACTTCACAGAAGTGACAATTAATTGAAGATACAAAGATGCCTTTGCTGCTTAACCAGGCTTTTAAAGACAGTGTTTCTGTTTACACTTTGTTAAAAAAATGTCTTGGATATTGGCGAAATAGGAATTTTCTTCACACGCACAAGCACGTCATGTCCAGGCAATCCAATACAGTGAAACCTCGGTGATACGATCACGGCTCTTACGAATTTCGGGGTGCTGCGAATTT
The DNA here is from genome assembly GCF_013339695.2 of Rhipicephalus sanguineus. NCBI lineage: Eukaryota > Metazoa > Arthropoda > Arachnida > Ixodida > Ixodidae > Rhipicephalus > Rhipicephalus sanguineus. Next base: position 121,516,451 of record NC_051176.1, read on the forward strand.
TCCTTTGGTCCCGGCCAAGACCCATTGGCCTGCAGTGTAATGGAGTACGGTTGTTGCGAACCGATTTTCACCCCGCGGCGTTTGATACGAACGTACGCTACCACGAAGGTGCGAAGAGGTGCTGTCCGGGCTGTCGCGCAAGACGCGCCAATCACGTGCGGGCGCGGGAACGCAAGCGCGGGCATGCGCGCCGCGCTGCCAGTTCGTCAAAATCACGGTGTAAGAAAAATACTTTTCTTACTCAGTGGTCAGAATGAACTTCAGTGACGCGGCGTAGCCTCCGAGATTGTGTGCTAGAATCTTGGAGGCCCGAAGATACCTCCGTGTGCTTTCGCGTTTAGATTACAGATGCAGTTGGCGTCATGCTCTTCTTCTTTTAACGCGTCGACGCCCGCTGCTGTCGTTGTACTGCGTTTACACCTGCCTGCCACGTCGATGCAAGCCATGTCCTCGTGCATCAGACATCCTACGAAAGGTGGTCGAGGACCGCAAGAAGACGAGGATGGTCTGCGAAGGAGCTAGGCCTCACAATGTTGGGCCTCACTAAGTCAACATGCACGACTGCTGCGGACGCACTTGCGCGGGCACGGCCGAAATCTCTCGGAAAACATCCCCAACACCACCACGATGAGAAAATAATAACATAGGAGGACCGCGGTTCTGAAATTTTTTGGCCTTCATCTATCGCGTCAAAGTACTCCTTAAGTCTCTTTCGCCGCAGTACTCTGGTGTCATGAGAAAACGCATATTAAGATTTGGAAGGGGCTACTAGCTGTCGCGGGTCACAACACACCTCGTTCATTATTTACACACGCGCGCACGGGCCGTATATTTACTAGTGCAGGTATAATCGTTGACGTCTAAAAACTGAAAAACAATAAATAAAAATGTACGCCAGATTCCTTTTGTTGCATGCTAATTTTCCATTATTTCTGGTGGTACGAATTTCGGATGATACGAATATTTTTGATGATCCCGCGAGATTCGTATCACCGAGGTTTTACTGTATATAATGCGCGGTACAATGGTACTGGAAATGGCATATCTAATATATCGTTATACAGATCTTTTCTTGAGCTAGAAAAGAAATAATCATTGGAGAATCTGACTGTCAGAAAACGCACGGATTCGTACACTTCACGCATGAATTCTTGCAAATAGGAAGGCGATGCAAAATTAGCAGACACCACTAAACTTGGGAAAACATTGGCAAGATTCACTTGTAAGAATGATCGAAGCAGCGGATGAGCACCGTCCCTAAAATAGAAAAAAAAACGAGACACCAATTGTCTGATAAAGAGGTGCACCAACCCAAGACCACCTGCGCTAACTGGTCTAAAAACATTGTCATGCCTCATTGGCTCATAGCTTGATGACCAAATAAAAGTAGCAAATATTCGGTGAAACTTCTGAATATACAACCTGGAACAATGAAGTATTTGCAGCAAGCAGAATATTTTTGTTGCAGGATAGATTGCATGCTTTAGCTCTGTCAAAGATTGAGAGGCTATGCGGAAAAAAGGTCTGGCCATAACGTTTTAAACTGGGTGCACGTTCTTTCCAGTAATGTGCGCTTGATGTATATGCATCCAATGGAACGCCAAGGTTATTTTGGTGGCTCACAGGGCCATTAAATGCCCTCGAAATGGTTGGTTTATGAGTCTATCGGCCAAACCACAGTCCCGAACTTTTGGCAAAGTTCATTTGTGCCCCAGAAATGGTTCCAAATTTCCCAATTGAGGGCACCACCACTTTTATACTACAAAGGTCTGTACAAAAGAACGCTAGGCCATCCGCATACGCTAATACTTTTACCTAATTCCCATAAACACGGAAGCCATGAACACTGTATGAGCGAATCACACTTAAGCGTAGTGGTTCCAAGTAGAGGGCAAAAAGCAGTGGCGACAACGGGCAGCCTTGCTTAACCGAAGAGTGAATTGGCACAAGCTTGGACAGGTGACCATTAACAATCAAATGGGTGGAGCAATCGTTGTAGCATATTTTTACACCTTTAAATATAGTGGAGCCAACGTTGGCATGGTCGAGAAGAGAAAACAGAAAAGAATGACGAACCCGATCAAACGCCTTCGCCAAATATACTTGTAGCATTGCGAGTTGTTCATGCGAATGGGAACAATGTTCCACTACCGTGCGAGCGATATGTATGTTGGTTTGTATTGAACGACCTTTCAGACCGCAAGTCTGCTGGGCACCAGTAAGTATTGACATTGCAAATTGTAGTCGGTTTGATAGCACTTTTGAAAAAACATGTCATAATCAACGTAGCACAATGTAATTGGTCTGTAGCCATCAACATGACCAAGTTTTTCTGTCTGAATATTTTGGAATTAGGACAGTGTGGCTTTTTGTAAAAGATCGAGGAAGGGCCCCCAGATTAAGACACTGCGTAAAAATGTCGAGCATTACAGGGCACATCAAGGATTTGAAGCTTTTATAAAACTATCCCGAAATTCCATCAGGTCCTGGCGTTTTCGACACCAGTAACTGGTCAATGCCGAGTTGTATTTCTTGCAGAGTGATTGGGCCACTAGTAGACTCACACTCTTCGTCAGTTAAAGGAGTCACAAATCATAGAAAGTGCGTTACGAGATCTTCGTTTTGTTTTTCATAAGAGGCGCTGAACAATGCTTTGTAGTAAGTTTCGAATTCTGACATGATTTCACTTGTATTAGTGACCAGTAACCGTTGTGGATAAAGATCTGGTATAAATCTGCTTTTTGCGTTGCGGTATTCATCGAGTGGGGCTTGTCGTGTGGGTTCCTCTGAATGCAAAGTACAAGCATTGCGTGATCGTACAGGGGCACCTCCATAGCGCAAGGCATCATACCTCTGGAATGCGTATTTGGCATTAGCAATTTCGTCTGTATAAGAACCAGGCGCCTCACACCCAAATTCATACAGGTTATGAGAGAGAGTAGAACTTTATTCATAAGGGTTTGGAATAAGGGGTCATGAGCTGGACGGGTGGGGCCCCAAGTCCAGGGCTCCACTGGCTACTGCAGCCTGCCTGACGTGACCCAGGAGCGCAGGCTGTACCTCTGGGCCAGAGCAAACAAAGGCATGTCAGCCGACAAACAACTCCTCAGTGCTACGCGCACGCGAGCAGTGAACTCCTGGTCACTCACAATTGAAGAGATAAGTTTCCAGAGTGCCCACCGCGGTCTGAAATTTGATCGAACGCATGTGACCAACCTGCCTCACAGCAATGCAGTGATCTGAGAAAGAAATAGGTTCCGTATTGCATAACAGGTCACGGGAAACAAGAGACGCTGAAACATAAATTCAATCAAGTCGTGCATGAGTACTAGCTTGTGCATGTGTATACGAGGGTAGACTATTCATTGCTCCTATGTCAACAAGAACCGCTTTTTCAACTATCAGAGCCCTTCAGCACTCCTTTCACTGCGGCTAAACCGAGTACGATCACATGGATTGCACGCGCAGTTGAAATCGCCCATGAAGCACAATGATATGATCTGAATGTAGCAAATTGGCCACGCTTTGAAATAAATTAGTGCTTCGAAAAAAAAAAAACACTATATGAATGTCATGTCGTGGAAGGAGTCTCCTTAACGCATGTAATATTGCGCGGCAGAAGCGCAAAATCGCGCCAGGCGTCGAAACATGTGAATTGTGCAACGTGGGGTTTTTTAAAGGCCCACCCATTACAAAGCGCTCAGACATAGTTATTCATCATCAGCTGCAAAAGCATCATTAAAGGGAGCATCTGCGTAGGTTCGCGTGTTGCCTTACCGACGCGTAGTGGGCCCTTCGCTGATTCGCAAACGGAAGAATTATGGCGTAGTGGGCACTTAACATCTGTACTTGTCGCAGGCTATTCCAGGATAGTTTGAAACGGGCAATATCATTCGCTCCTTACGGCACGGTTGAGGCATGCACCGAGAACTGAAGCTAGGCTAGCAGTTGAGAAGGTGATGCGCACGGGGCCCTGTTACGCTATCGCGTTCTACTCTTGGAGGTGAAGCTCAAGTGTCCTCCAAGTTTTTCTTTCTTTTCTTGATTTATGCATAGCGTTTTATTTCAAATGCAATTCATGATTCACATACGTCGGTATACGGACACCTGATTCACAAATGCATACCTACTTCGTAAGAAGTACAAAATCGCATTTTATTGACTTGGTATTGAGCAAATCACTGTTATAAAAGGGCGTTTTCAAATATCTTGATGTCACTTTTCGAAACCTTGGCAAATGTGCAAAGCTTTTCGCATATATTTCTGGCGAGAAAACTAGAATACTACTTTCGCGTGCGCTTGTACGTAGGTTCCAAGACGCAAATGATAGCGACGGAGTTTTATTACAAATATGCGTCCTGCATGACTTCATTCCTGTACTGAAACTGCTTCCTTTGCTCGGTTTTATAATTTAGCTTTGTCCTCTACTTGGCTTGCGCTGTAGACGGATCTTTAGAATGGCAATACATCATCGCATCCTCTATACGGTGTAAACGTAACGGGTTTCTTATATTAAATTTCTTTTTGCTAGCACCGCAGGTATCCGTAACACATTTGCGTATGACAGATAATGCTTCTTCGCCTCTTGAACAGGGTTACTTGACGAGGCTAACATTATTTATTTTCTTAACAAGCCACAATGTCACAATGTCACTAACCAGTTTCCAATAAAGAAATTTCAGAGGCTTGTTATTATCCGAACCTTCGAGTACGAATCGAATACTATTTGATATCTCATTCATAATCTACTCAAGAATCCACTGTTCTGAAATGTCCGTATATTTGTTTTCGTTGTAATATATGATAGAACAAGACTTAGCGCAACCTTGTTGTTCCACATTGTCCCTAATGTTCCAGTCACGTTGATCCTAATGACTCTAAGCTGCAGGAGAAGTGCGCGCGGTTGCTGCGCATACGCCCCGCAAGGCGGATATCTAGTGCTCAATAATTTCAAGGTATTCAATTGGCATGTCTCGTTTTTTTATTCAGCCCATATACGAATTTCTTAGAACGAGATAGGGGAATAAGATATTTGTGGAAATATCTAATTCCCCTGTCTTGTTCTAAGAACAACACAATACGTGCGTCTAGCGACGTTCCGCTCTTTTCGAATACCAGTCATTGTCAGGGTACACCAGATCGTCGAAAAGAGTTTTGTTTTTTTTTGTTTTTTTTACCTCCGAGTTCCTCAGTTGACCGGTACTTCGATTTGCGAATATACATGCATAAGTCAGCCAAACTAAACCCTCAAATTTGTTTTAAAACTCCGCATATTTTGTCATTGACCTATGATCTGGCGAAATTGCCGCTTGAAGTGTACAAAAAATAAATAAATAAAACTCAACAGGAGACAGAAGCGTGTTGTAGAACAGACATTGTCACAGTTCCGTAGAGTAAACGTGACCACCATACTTACGCCATTTGTAAATAAGAGCTGTTATCTAATTTTTCACCAGCGAAGAAATAAAAGTAATGCAAGTTCATCGACGAGTGAAGGTTAAGTGCAGCAGGATTGGGGTAGCCAGGGGGGGGGGGTGTATTCAAACCTTCTTGAGATTTTTCCGTTTTGCATGTGTGCATATACACCCACACATACAAACACACGCACGACGATATATAAAGGTTAGTTGAACCCTTCCCCCCCCCCTCCCCTCCGAAAAAAAATTTCTGCCCATTCCCCTGTGTTGTAGTGCACGTTTGCCAGAGTACCAGTATGCGTACGAATGTAGTAGCAAGTTCACAATTTATGTGACATTTGAAAGCCCCCGTGCTGCTTGCCCAACATGGAGCCTCAAGAGGTTTTTAAATAAATAAATAAATAAATAAATAAATAAATAAATAAATAAATAAATAAATAAATAAATAAATAAATAAATAATATTACCATGAAATGCAGTGTCATTCAGCATAAGCGTTTGAAACATTCCTTAGAACACAATACTTGGGTAAGTGCTTTTTCAAATCTCAATATGCATTTTTGCTTCACATTTACGAAGCGGATACTTTGGAACCAGCGCTCTTCTCGTGCATTTCCGCTAGAAGTATATTGCCTTAGCGCTGACGTATTTCAGTGCCGAGTGCGACATTTAAGCACTTAGTGTTGCGCAAATAGGAGGGACACATATAACATGACTCTTTCAGCTAAAGCGCTCCTTGATTTCCATTCGAACTTCGCACAGAGGTAGCATTTTGATCCAGCGAGTTCATTTCAATGTCACATTTACGAGCAGTGCTTGCCAGTTTAGCTTAGAAGAAAGCCAGCAGTATAACGCATAGCGTTATACAGCGAAAGCTCACAACAAAATTTGTGAGGTTGAAACTCAAGCCTCCTTACGAGCACTGAACGCGAAAGCAGCGCCTGACACTCAAAGAAACACGGAGAAGATTTTCGAAACCGGCCAGGGAGTGGCGTGTTTGGGCGCGTCGACTATATCGACGAAATTGAGTGGCTCATCCAAACTTTGGGTGGTGCGCCAAATAAAATTTGGGAGTCCGACGGGTCGGTTTTAAACGTGGCTCAACCCAACGTTCGAACTGGATGCAAAATCCCAAGTGGCGTCTTTACTCGGTCAAGTGGACTTTCTTACCATCGAATGGTAACTCCGACGGATACCGAACAGACACTGGATTTCCCTCTTCTTGGAGCGTATAATTCTTTCGCATTAATGATTGTCGTTTATGGACTATTTTACAAATGGGTTTTCGTGAAGCTGTATCGAGCTGGTAACCTTGCCGTTTTGTATCTATAAAGGGGCCCTGCAAAACTTTTTCAGCATGGTCAGAAAACGCCGCCGATCAGTAGTAGATACTACTGAGAACATGTGACCCAAACATTCCTGCGCAGCACGCGCTCTAGAATTTACAGTTAATTCACAATATCAGCCAGAAATCGGCGGCTTTTCTCTCGACAAATGATGCTATAAACCCAAATGACCGCGCCATAAACACAAAGTCCACACGGCCATTGGCTGATTTGAACATGACCCCCCCCCCCCCCCCCGCGTAGCTTTCAGCACGCTCGCTGATACGAAAGGAGGGATAAAGCGCTTCAAGCGTGCGACAAATCCCTGTAACTGCGCTCGTACATGACGGATTCTAAATATTTTTGTGGCAGTCGATTCGTGAGGCAATAAACTCCCTTAATAAATCCAATGCTCCCTTAATAATCTCACAATCAATAATAATACTAATAATCGATAAATCCTCCCTTAATAAATCTATGAGGTTGCCAGGTTCCCGTCAAGTTGCTGAATGCAGCTTTTTTTGCCTGGTCATCCTCGTTACCTTGTTGTACAATAAAGTCACTTCAATTCGACGATTGCATGAAAAATTGTTGCAGGGCCCCTTTAACAACTAAACGAACAGCGCTACGGAAGACGCACACGCATGAAAAGAGCTAGGTTGGTGGATTCCATTTCTCTTGACTATCCATTCACGTTGCGATATACAAAAATAAGGAAGCATTCGTTTAACAGCCCAAGGGGGCAGCGCGAATGTGTCTTACGTAAAATCGTCTATGCTGCGTGCATTTTCTTGCTTCAACGCCGCACGCCCAGTACTTGCGGATGATGAGCGGCGTGAGCGCTATTAGTGTGGCTGGCGTTACACTTTTGATAGGAAAACGCAGTAGTCGCACTGTTTTCGCGATAGGAACTATACAAGCGAGCCCGATGACGATTATTGTTGAGTGACAAAAAGACGCCCGAAAGGGTGCACCTGCTTATAGGACGAGGCGCGCTGTACCACCGGGATGACAGATGACACGACATTTATGATGCAGAATTTATTTAAAGCTGTGAACCGAGGCGACGACCACGTTGGCTTTGCCACGGGCAAAACAAACTATTAATGTGCAAAAAGGTGGAATTACGCTAAAATTAATGCAAAATGCTGCCTCTGTGCGGAATTTGAGCGTAAGTTAGCCATTGCTTTAGCTTGAACGGGCCCTAAAAACATGTCGGTAGTAGTTAAGGGAAGTAGATGTTTTTCCGGCGAACAGCACTTATGAGTTGGCAAATAGAATGGCCTGTCGGCCGAGCACGTTTCTGTTGAAAATACGGGAATACAACACGCAAGAAAGTGACGCCCGACGCGTTATACGAATAATGTGGAATAGAAAATCGCGTGGTTTCAAACTAAGCGGCCATTTCGCTTTGCCCCACTTTGCACAAGCAAGCACATAAAATTTTGCTGCGTTAAATCGTCCTTCAACAGGGGAAGTTTTTTCAAAATTCGCGAAATCATTAGTGCCGTGAAATTTGTCTTGTGTACATTCGTTCGAGCCAATACGTGAGTAACGACACACAGCGAACAGCCGGCATCGATTAAGGCAAGACAAATGCAACGGTTATAATGTAGCTTCAAAGCGTTACTCGGCAAATGAACGCAGGAAAACCACGGTAAACTAAAGGGGGGGGGGGGGCAGAGAAAAGGTAGGGGGGCCTTTGAACCTCTCCTTTTGAAAGCTGTCGCTCTCGTCAGGAAAATGGCAAATCCAAGAACTGAGGCTATGTTTCGTTTTCAGAATAGCAGTCACACAATTAAAATATTTTTATAGCGCATTTCCTGTTTCTGCAGTGGAGGCTGTCTTTCGTACCGCACCACAACGTGCGGTAGGTTCTCTGCGGGGCGAGCAGCCTGCGTGATGCTTTCACGCCTTGCTGACCAGCGTTGCGGAGGAGGCTACTGCTGAGAAGGTCGCGTGAACGTAAGTCTGCGCCGCTTGCATGACATGTTCAGCGGGTACAAGGGCAGCACCTGACACCCAACATTATCAAAAGTGTGTGCGTGAGGCGGGGGGGGGGGGGGGGCGGGGTATATCATCACATTTCAATGGCCATGGCAATGGCAATGGTCAATGGCATCGCATTTCAATGGCGATATCGCCATTGAAATGCGATCGTCAAAATGATTACGTTCGATTTCTGTGGCTCTTTGTGTAATGTATATTTTATAGGTTGGTGACTCCCTGCAACATTTCCATATAAGCAACTTCCCTCACGCTGTTAAATAAAATATTAATAAACTATTGTTAATTAATCACTTCAATGTAGCTTTAGCAGCGGTCAAGTATTTTTTTCTCTAGGTGGAGTTCGCGGAGGCGGATGATGTTTTTCTGGATCCGGTCAGTGGTGTTACAGTTGGATTTAGAAATGTCGTTCCCGATCACAGACGCATATTAAAGTTGAGGAAGACATATTACGGTGTACAATTTGCGTAAGGGTATAGGATAATAGAATGTTCTAGGTATATTGCAAACACAGCCGAGAGAACGGAGACCCCTAATAGCGACGCGCGTAGTGTGACAAGAAAACTATATAACTAATGAAACCAACACAAAATTTAGCCAACGAATGCATACCGGACGTTAATTGTTGTTTTTTAATCGTAGTGTAATGACTTTGACCTGAATCGAAAGGAATTAAAGTGGAAGGAAAATCACCCTTTCCGTTGGTGGGATCAGAACCCACAACCTTCAAAATCGCGTTCTATGCTCTCGGACGCGTGATTCGAAGGTTGTAGGTTCAGCTCCCACCGACGGAAAGGGTGATTTTTCGTCCACTTTAAATCTTTTCAATTTAGGTCAAAATCATTACACTACGGTTTAAAAAACAAGAACAATTAACTTCCTCAATGCTTTCCTTGGCTTAATGGCTTGTTGGTTTCATTAGTTGTGTTTAACAAAGAAACGAGCCTGTCGAAGAATTCCACTTCTTCCGTACAAGAAAGCTACATGGTTGTATCAAAGAGAATTTTATCTTTTATCATTTATCTCACAAACCTTACATAACGAGATAGAATTAACAAAGTATGAAAATGGCACGTTAGAAGTTTTGCCAGTGAAACTCATGAATGTGGTCTTAGCAGTATTCGGGGAGAGGTTATTGCTCTTCCACCATTCAGAAAAAGAAAGTAAATCTCCCTTTACTTTTCTGAAAGTTCGGGAGAAAAAAAAGAAGTAAAGCTTTTATTTTCTAATTAGCCAAGCACTTAAGAGAACTGAGCAAAATCATTCAGTCTGGCATGCGTCATTTCAATGGAGAGAGGTACTTTTCAGTTTGTGAAATGGTTTTCAATCGAAGGAGAAGAAATTCTGGGATCCGAGTCACATAGAACTTCGCTGTAAAAACCCAATTAGGCTTCATGACTTCCGCTCGCGGAATACAAACCAATGGGCTCAAAGCGATCTTTCTACGTCACGCCGAGAGAGAATCATGCGTACCACTGGGTAGCCTCTACTCGAGTGCCACAGCCCGTAGAGCACTCTTTCAAGCACGTTCGTTGCTGGGTGCGCGAAGTGATCGCAAGCACTTCATTTGCTTCTCAGTAGTGCACAAATCCTGATACATTGTGCTGCTTCAATATTTATTCGCGTTCTCCAGATTTGATATTGACGGAAGTGTAGTGTACGAAATTTCAGAGGCCACGAAATGCATGTTATTTGAACGATGCGCTCTCGCCGTACAACAGCGTCCAGAAATTAGACGAGATGCGCCGCCGACTTCAGATCGCCAAATGACGGCCAGGAGCGAGTCATGCCGTCAGATACGCGGCAATAACACGGCCGTAAAGCTGGCTTTCATGCCCAATGAGGAAAGTGGTGTGGCAACAGACGTATAGCGCGGCGGCTTTCAGGGAAAGCGGCGCTCCGGGCGCGCTGCAGCTGTATAGCCTCTGCAACGTGGCTGGTCGAGAAAGACGCTTCCACCGTTACACGCACCGGCGGCTAATCGTTCTTTACGTGAGGGTCGCTTGTCAAGGCGGGCTCGATTTATGCCCCCCACCCCCACTGGCCGGCCTCGGATGTCGACTTAGGTGCGCGCGCCTACTTGCGAGCTCGACGCTGCACCACGCAGCGGCTGCTGCTGGGCAGATTTACGGCCGCCAACTGGATTTCATTTCGTTCCGCCGTGGTCGCAGCCTGCTTCCCAGTGCCACCACCGTCGTTGAAACTTGGTGCTTCGCGCTCTGCTTTTTCAAATGTCGTGCCGCAGCCTGAGCGAGCGCGCGCGGGCGCGCGCTCAGGGCGACAAACAGCTTTCACCCGCGCGCACCACGGAAAGAAAGAAGTGCGCCTGCATTTGAAGCCTTTGCCTCACTGGCTTTTTATTCTTTCTTTATTGTTTGACTTCTCTCAGCTTCTTCTATTGAGACACCCCAGAAGGCCTTTGGTTTGCTCTCTGCTCTCCGGCAGTTCAAGACACGTAAGAGCTAATGTCTCCGTATCGCCTTACGCCATTGGTCACGGTGGTGCCTTTGAGAAGCCGCTGCCTTCGCTTTCGCAGTGCCCGTAAACATCCCCGGATCTCTTTTCGCCTGCTCAAGATTCATCCGCATTTTGCGCTACGGCCGACCATTTATTCCAAGACATTGCACCATTTATTCAACGGCATTAGACTGAACCACGAAGTATTGTGTACTTCGTGAACGAAAATGTTCAGGTCAAGGGACAATTACTATCCAGCACAATGCGCTCACATGCTTGTTGGGCGTATCATTACTAAATTTTTATCGGAAAGTAATAACTCATTTAACTCATTCAGCAAAGCACTGCAAGATGTGCGTTTGTCAGCGGCGCACCAACTTGTGCGTGAGTGAGGGGGGGGGGCAGGCATTCCCCACTCTATCGGCCGTGTGTATATGTATATATATATATATATATATATATATATATATATATATATATATATATATATATATATATATATATATATATGTATAAATGCTGAATATTTTTTGAATAGTTTTCTAATAACCAGCACCGACGGGATAACTCCAAAAGAACGAAACTTTGGAACAGTTAAAGGTAATTTTTGATCTTTTAATCCCAATGCGCATGCAGCTGAAGCTTTCATGGGACGTTATATTTATTGCCAGATGAAGGCGATTTTTCTGAAAACACCACTCTTACTCAGTTTTCACTGCATCTGCATCGCATTTCTCAGTACCCGTCTTCATCTTTCTAGTAATGCCTTAAGGTGGGGACTACGACTGCATTCAATTTCATGAATAAAATACGCATGTGTTGTGTTTGCGTAAATTGCACTTCAGCTTTCAACACTCTTTACATGCTTTCAGTTCCGAGGCGCATGTTGAGGTGACAGGTTGATCCGTTTCATTACATCTGTAGCTGTATTCGTGGTGTTCACTTAAAAATTGTCTTGTCGTTATGTCTCAATTTTATTTAAAAGCAGGCGACCAAGTACCACCTTGATTACTGTCGTCACCGCTGCATTTTAACCTATACAGGTACAAAATATTTCGAAGGCTCTGGTCGTTGCTGCATACCGGCTTATCTCAGTTGTCATAGTTGTGGTATTTTGAGTCAGCTAAATGTAACCGTAATGTTCTTTGGTGAAAGATTGTGAATATTTGGTTCAAATAAAATGTTGTGGAATTCTAAGACAATTTGAAAATCTTTATCTTAATATTCGAAGAGTATTCGATTAGTATTCGTATTCGATTCAGTGTCATCACTATTCGATTCGTATTCCATTAGGTTCCAAAATTCACTATTCGCGCACCCCTAAAATGTCAAGCCAGGTAAAGCACAATAAAAGCATGACACAGTGTTCTAACGTTATAGAACCCCTGCTCAGCGGTAGCCTCCTTTAGAATGCCTTCGCGCAAGGCGCGAAGGCGTCGCATAGGCGGCTTGCACCACAGAGAGCCTACAGTGCAGTGCGTGGTCGTGAGATGCGGAAGACAATTTTCACAGCAGAAGCGTGGGACAAATTTCTTTATATAATGATGTTATTGCTGTTTTGAAGGAAAACTTCGCCGCAGTGGTTCCCCAGTGTGCAGCCGAAAGTGACCACTGTCGAAAGTAAGGGGGGGGGGGGAGGGGGGGAGGGCTCGCGTTCCTCCCCTTGCCCCCCCCCCCCCCCCCCAAGTAGATACGCCTATGGAATTCGTCATGCTCTGTTTAAAGAGACTGTTACATTGAAAAGGAGCCGTGACCCTACCGCCCGAGAGTTATCGAAAGCGTTCTTCATACAGTCACATGGATCGCACTGCGTCAGTACTGTTTCTTAACTTTGTATTCCACGGAATTTCGATTTTTTTCTGTTCTGTTCAATGCGCGCGCACTCTCGCACCTACTACGCATGATCTTCTAGTCAGCTTTTCTCTGAAGAGTGGTGTGACGATAAAAAAATGTCAGTTGAGAGTAGCGCCTTGTTGTTCTGTTTCTTCCACTAAGAAGTTGTTATGGTCAATGTTGCAGTTGTTTCATCGCAAGCAGCGTTTTTAGCAGCCAAGCTGTTTAAGACAGCCCTAATTTGTGCCGCCTATCCTGTGTGGCCTAACCTGTGCGGCCAATGAGGTATCTGCCACAGAAATTGGGTAATTCCCACTACTCACCACTGGTCCACTAAAAATGAAGAAGACATCAGTTCGCCCAACAAACGGCCATATGCCACAGAAATTTGTGCGGCCTATCAGAAAACTATCATCATCATAAACGGGTACGTGCCACAGAAATCGGGTAAATCCCACTACTCACCACTGGTCCACTAAAAAAGAAGAAGGCAACAGTTAGTTTAACACTAGGGAATGGGAAAGGCAACGGTGACCGCGAGAAGACCCCGAGGCGATGGAAGGCCTACGCCAACGACGACCTGCCCGTAGATCTCTGACAGATGCGAACGCTTGGTTTCAGCGCGAGTTTCTGTCTCTGGAGCTTGGACATCTGTGTCGTGTCTGTGATTTTAACTCGAATCTCTCTGCGCTGAGAATGAACGTATAAAAAACCTAAAATGACCTAGCTAAAACCTAGCAACGACCTAGAAGCAACCTTAAAACAACCCTCATCCCCTAGCTGAGGTCGAAAAACAACCCAGAAGCAACCAGATTAGTCTTCAGAATCGTCCATTTTCGCTGTGTCAAGCCTTGCGCGGCTTAGTGCAAGCTTCGCCAATTTTTCCCATTAAAATTTGTTCCAAAACTACCTCACAGTTTCTGAATTCCTTTCTTTTTCACATTTTTACGCCTGCTAATCTTAAAGTAGCTATCGCGAAGGGAACCGGGAAATCGGACAACGATTCAAATTTATTTGTCTCCGAGACAAGTGATAGTTATTAACTACCGGTGTGGTACACGTGTTGAACTTTCAAATATTGGCAACAAGGCATGCTTTTGTATCCCTTTCCTATTACTAGAGTCTAAACATCGAGGGTGGGTGATAAAGGAGAATAGGAAAACAAAAAAAAATGTCATAAGATTTGCTGTTTGAAGATTTTGAAGTCCAATGCGGGGTGAACGGAATCACTTCAGCACAAGCAACGAATGCGGACATCGTCCGATTATACGTCATCGTGCTGTATTCTGTGCTTTCGTTATTTTTCTTCAGTGTACATGTCCGTGTCCGCTCTTACGACGCACTAACTATCCAACCAATGGTTGCACCCTTGGAAACTACATTGCCGCAACTCTGCGCAGTTGTGGAAGGCACATATAGCGTCCTTACAGCAGTGGCGTAGCCAGGAATTTCGTTCGGGGGGGGGGGGGGGGGGGGGGGGCTCATTTTGCAGCGCGACCTCCTCATTGAATTTTTCGAACGACTAAGTATATGAATAACATGTATTACCGGTGACAATTTGTATTAGATGCTGCAAATCACTTCTTGAATGCTGCGCACTGTCGAGAACGAGTAAGAAATGTGTTTTTTCATAAAAGTATTATGTTGGCAGGCCCGCAAAATCTTTCCAGGGATGACTGCCTTCAATCTTTTCAAATTTTTATTTTTTTGTGTATAAGAGGTACGGCAAATATCACGTACGCTTTGGAACTGCATCAGTTTTAAACTGAAGAAGCGTCTGATAACAAAAAAAAAAAGGAAGTCCACAAAATAACCAGGACTAGATCGAATATTTTAATGCAGATTGTTTACGAAAAATGTTCATCTTTTTGCACAAATGACGTGGCCAGGGAAAAACAAGAATGGGAAAGTACACCTCGAATACGGGCAAAACATAAGTCACCGTAAACAGTGCGCAGTATGCTTACACAATACATCACAAATGTACTTTTAAATACTCACTCAATATACCGAACTAAGCAATGATCACTATACATAATGCCCAAAATAAGGCAAGAGAACATGCTGCACAATCACAGAAACTGATATGTCCTTGGGCCAAGCTGCTGTCTCGTATGCACCATGTGGACAGAACTATAAAGGAAGAGCGCAGAAATAACGAAAGAAACTATTTCAAAACTGTTTTAAAAGTGCGAACCACTAATGTGCACTCAATTTAAAAGGAGGATTGTCGCTTCTAGTTCAAAAAGCAATGAAGAACAAAAAGGACAAATGAAAGTAACAAACAATGCCCCTAGTACTGCTTCCCAATAGCTGAATTTGTTTGGTAACGCCGCGTATGCCGACCTCTCAGTGAACAAGGTGAAGCTGTCGATTGGCTGTTAATGTTCACCTGATGCCCGTATTCGTAAGTTTATATTAGGTATTAGCAGAGTGTGACGTTGGGAGAGTTGGTGCATAGCTTAATAAAATATTTGGGGTGCAACTGAGACAAGCAAGGAAAAAAGAGAAGACAGGATAGGGCATTAGTCAACTAGTTTATTTTTCTCACACCACCCAAATATATATGCTTCCAGATATGCGCACGAAGACGGGGCGCAGCACAAGCGACTATCACATAGCACAGACAAAAAAAAAAAGACACACACAGAAAAAGACTATCGCACAGCGCTATCTAAAAATAGGCATTCCTTCTTGTACAAAGTGATCGACGGGACAGTGACGCATTCATTGCCCATCCTCTGTATGCGACATGCCTCAAGTACTTCACGTGCTAACGTTTTCCTGCTTCGTCCTATAACACGAGTTTCTCCGAACAGTGGTGCGCAGCCGCACGAAGCACAATGGAACGGCAGGTGTGAACCCACACCATTCTTAATTGATAATATATGCTCCCTAAGGCTATCATTAACACAGCGGCCTGTTTGGCCTATGTACGACTTGCCACAGCTCAACGGAATTTCGTAAACAACGCCCACCATGCAACGCAGAACTGGCCGGGCGTGCTTCTTTTCGCATGAAAGCTTGGCTTTTTGCGAAGAAATGCGGGCACAAAGCTTCGAGAGCTTGTTGGGTGCCGAGAAGACCACTGGAACGTC
The DNA here is from genome assembly GCF_013339695.2 of Rhipicephalus sanguineus. Taxonomy (NCBI): domain Eukaryota; kingdom Metazoa; phylum Arthropoda; class Arachnida; order Ixodida; family Ixodidae; genus Rhipicephalus; species Rhipicephalus sanguineus. Next base: position 121,532,588 of record NC_051176.1, read on the forward strand.
ATGCCTGTTTGCAACTTTTTTCAAATTGTGGGCAATCTTGTGCATGTAAGGCAGAACCAGCGGTTTTTTCTGCACAACCTCGGGCTGCCTGCTGCATCCTTTTTAGCTTCCGGAGCAGAGATTCGGACACCCTGGTTAAGACCGCCAAAGGGACACCGGCTGCCACCAGCCTTGAAATCTGCTCCTGAAAACTGTCGTCCATGGTGTGCTCGCACGACTTCAACAAAGCAGACCGGAGACACATTGTCGCAATGGCTCTTTTCACGGTTTTCAAGTGTGCAGATTCGTAAGGCAGGAGGTCTTTACGTGCACGGGGGCTGTACATCCAGCACGAATGTGTAGCGTTTAATGACAGGTTAATGTCTAAAAACTGCAAATGATTGTCTCGAGGTAGCTCATGCTCATTAGGTCACGGTGTTAACTGCTAAAAGGTACAAAATCCTCACGGCTTTAAAAGGCGGTTAACAATAATATTGCGTCCGGGCTCATTGACCTGAACTCTGGAACAGCAGTGTCTTTTCCTTTCGTTTTCACTGATTTGTGTCCTGCTCGGTATCAAAGGACAGAGTTGACACGGCGAGGAAGCTTAGCGAAGCGGTCAATGACTTCCGACACGCTGATGTCGACCTTTCTGTGGGCGTACAGAAGTGCCAGGCCAACCACGCGTTCCTCAGACATCGTGGAGCGTAAGTATACCTTAAGTAACCTCATGCTTGAAAACGTTCTCTCTGCACTGGCAGTGGTCACTGGAAGGGTGACTAGAATCTGGAGTAGCCTGTACACATTCGGATACAACCTCCTGTCGCAATGAGAGAGGGCATCGGTTCCGGTACTGGGGCGCTGGTTTGATGCTTTGTTCGCCCACTTTGTCCATCATAGTAGCAGTTCTCCCAAAGCAGCCCTCGTTTAGACGTCATGCGCAAGAACGGTCAGGAAATTTTCTGCTCCTTTCTCCCGATCATCTTGCATTAGTAGTATTGCGGATGGTACAATTACTGAAAAGTCCTTTAGAAGCGCCCTGTGCTTTTCGAACCGTTGGTTTACCTGGGCTAGTACCTGGTCCATGAACGGAATGAACAAGTTCTGCGAAAATATTCTTCCGCGCTTTCGAATGCATTGCTCCCAAGCTTTTGCCTCCGGACACCGGCTCGACGGCTCGTGATCTCCACATTCAGTTTTTCTGTCAATGCCTGCACTTGTGCAAATATTTTTGAGAAAGAAGCATTCGCGTTCTGGCGGTCATTTTTAATTGTCTGCTGTACCGCTTCTACGTCGTCAATGGCAGCGCTCATGTCGATACTCCTCGTCTGCAGCTTCTTTGACAGTGGCAAAGTCAGTGCTAACACGTGCTCCGCCACATGCAGGCTTACAAGGAACGCTGGTGACAAGAGTACCAACATTAGACTGTTTGCCTGCACTACACTTTCGCCATTTCGGTTAAACTTAATCTCCTCTAGTGCTGCGATCAGCGGCTCAAAGAGGCTCACAAATGAGAGCACTGCATCGTGCTTCTCGACCCAGCGCGTTTCGCATAGTCCCAAAAGGTGCTGCCTTGTAGACTCAGGACAGCTCAAACTTATCATTTTTCGCAAAACGTATGAGCGGCTAGAATATTTACGGGAAAGACTGACGTCGCCTTTAGAGCCCCAAAACAATTTCTGATGTCTGCGACGGAGCATGCCGCACACAGAACTAGATTAAGGGAGTGACTGGCGCAGTGAGTGTAGAGTGCGGCCGGATATTTCTCACGAACGGCAGCTTGAACACAATTCGTTTTTCCGGCCATCGAGCTTGCACCATCGTAGCCTTAACGACGGAGATGCTACATGTTAATTCCTATGTCTATAAGGAACCTTGTGATGGTGTCGGCGAGGGCCCGGCCACTCTGGTCATGAATTGGCACAAAGCCTAAGAACACTTCTTCGATTTTGTTCGCATCCTTATGAAGGTACCTTGCACATACAGTAAGCTGCTCGATACCAGCAATATCCGTCGTTTCATCAGCAAGTATGGAGAAGCAGCCTGCAGCATTTACTTTTGCGACTAGGCTTTCGTTGATGATTGCAGCAGAGGTTTCTCTAATCTCGTTTTGTACATCTGGACTTAAATACGAGGCATTATTTGGGAAGCTTTCCAAATGCTTTTTTTTAGATCTGTGTCGCCACAATCCGCTCGCATGCGAAGGCAGCGCTCTGATGTTGCCTGTATTTGTAGAGGAGGCTGTGCTTGAATCCATGGGACCACTGTCTCTATGGCCAGCGAGAGCCAGACCTTGCCGCCCGCTAAGGAGAACTGTCTCAACAATAGGCTGTAACTTCCTTTGGTTCTCTCTTATTTGAATTTGCCTGCCATGGTCCAGTTGATCAACAACACTGGGCACACATCCTGAGAAGGTTTGAAGAAAATTATTGGCTACCAGCTGAGCGTCAGTGTAATATTTAGTGGCTTCATGTGCACCGAAGACTTCGAGGGCGCGCTTCCACTTTTGAAATGGCTTCGATACGAAGGCGCATGTTGGCCCTTGCCAACCTCACTTCTGCTAAAAAGGACACACACTCGGCAAAACGCACCCTCTTGAAGCACTGAGCAGCTAAGCCATCGGTACCTGTCCAGCCAAGCCACCTGAAACCTTCGTTTCTGCTTCAAATCGATCATAGACTTAAACATGTAGCCTGGCGGAGGAATTCAAGGAGAAGTTAGCAGTTGATGTTTTGTCTGATCATCCATTTTTGAGGCATCTGTGTAGAGCACGATATCAAACTTGCTTTTGCTAACATTTTGAGGGCCTGAAAAAAATAAATAATTAAATAAATAATAATAATAAGGCTGAAGCCCAATAAATTCCCCGGGGTGACGCACCTGCTCGGTGATGCATGAGAGCACGAAAAATTTCGGGAGGGGCTGAAGCCCCATAAGCCCCCCCCCCCCTTGGCTACGCCCCTGCCTTACAGGTAACATAATCGATATCAGATATCCAAGGGCTGATGCACGAGAGTGTTTTGTAAAGACGACTTCATGAACGAAGGACACAGCGCCGACCTTAGTAAAAAAAAAACAAAAAAAAACGCGGTTGATTCCTCTGTCAAAGGAATCGGTATAACGCGAAAGTGAACCGTGCCTTCACAGGAGTATAGGTGAGTGTTTATTGTGCATTGATGCATAATAGATTGCAGAATGTCTATTGGCGTTTGGCAGCTATAGCACCGTTTCACGAGGATGCACCCACGTTGATGTCTAGTGGTACATCTCCATCGCGACGACTGACGCGAAAGATCATGATTTAGCCCTTGTGATAGCTGAAGTAGTTAACATACTATACTACCTGGACGCCCTATATGCTGACTCCCGTGCAAATATGGCATCAACAAGAACATAACACTGGTACTCGATATGCACAAGCGTCGTCATTCGAGGAGAGAAACGCCAATGTATGCGCACCCCAGAAACAGGGTAACCTAGGCCTGTGCTCATTCATATACCACACAGAACTCCAGCAGCGCGAGAGGCAGAGTTCTTAACTTGAGCCGCGAAGGGGGAAGGTGTTCCACTAACATATGGCGTCTCTCTCACTGCACCAAATCTCTCACTGTGTGACATTCGCCCGTCGACGTCATTGTCTTTACGTGCCACTTATTGCAGCAGTTTTATTAGCGGGTGCTATCACACTCGGAGCCGTAGGCGGTGGAGAAACGCCATTGGTGCATGCGGAACCTGCAGAATACTCTGTCGACGAGTCGTCACGCTAACACGACGCGAAAGGCAAAGCACGTACTGCGTCGTCACCAAAACGAATCATCGCGTGCGGCGCATTGCACCGACCGTAGAGTTTCCTATACATTAATGCATTGAAAGCTTCCGTTGCGCTGAAACTAACGAAGCGGTCCCTGGCGGCACTCGTTTGTGTGACGACGCAGTACTTACTTCACCGCTTCTAGACGGCGACACCGCCCCGCCAACGATCGCTGTGAGAGGAAGGTGTGAGAGATATAAGGCGCGCTTGAAAAACCTCATGCATGTGCGTCGATGGCGCAGTGGGTAAGACGCCGGGCACCTGCCGATGCGGAGCGAGAGGTCGTTGGTTCAATTCCCAGGTCATCCAAATCAACGAACATTTTCTTCTGGTTTTTGTTTGTCATCTGTTCGTGAACATTTTCCCAAAGTCACTTCCCTGACGTAAATGATGTCAGTGAAGTCTTGGTGAACCCCGGCATGAAACACTTTCGTGTTAATATACATTCATAAAAAGACGTTTCGGTTCCCGCACGGGTAACCTTGTTCCCAATGAAGTAAGGAAGATCGTTTATTTTTAAGGTCATCCAGTGGCGTAGGCAGAAATTTTTTACGGGGGAGGGGGGGGGGGGCACGCTCTTGATCCGACGTGGGGTCCGGGCAGGTAAGTGTGGTCGAGTGTCAGTTCGTACTCTGTATACCATGGCAGAAAAAAATTTCGGGGGGGGGGGGGTGGCACGGCCTGGTGTGCCCCCCCCCCCCCTGGCTACGCCACTGAGGTCATCCTATCACCTGTTTCAGGCAGTGGACACATATTTGGGGGAAGATAACCACTGCTCTTGTTTAGCGTGTGCGCAGTGGCTTGAATAATCAAAAATTACAAATGACCATCTGTAAATGACCGTCTGGCTATCGTAATATTTTCCTTAAGTTCCCGGTTTTACCTATGTAAACATGTGTGCAGTCCGCGCATGGGATTTTGTAAACGACACCTGGAAAGTTCTCCCACTCTAACTTATTCTTAACCTTCGTGAGGCTATTTCCAAGTCTCCGTGCTGGGGCATGTGAGACCTGCACATCGTTGGAGCTCGAAATTCTCACGAGTGCCTCACTGAAGCCCGGAACATAGGGCGCCGACGCTCTCTTTGCAGAAAGGAAGCAAGATTGAACTGGCCGTGAATGTTGACGATGCACTGACGATGAATGAAGACGGGTAACCGCATGCGGCCAGCTCCCGATGGACGATCTCCACGTCACTCCGTGCGTTTTCCTCCCTTGAGGACGTCCGCTGAGCCCGTTGCAAGAGTGTCGAGACGACTGAACATTTATGGCAGGAAGGGTTCAGCGATCTGAAATTGAGGTAGCGGCCGGCATGCATGCTTTTCCTGTAGAAGGAGAACTAGAAGCGCCTTTCTTCTCGTCTTACGAGGACGTCAAGTAAGGAAAGGCAGCCGTCCGATTCTTCCTCCACCGTACACTTTTATGTTCAACAATGCTTAGAAGCCGAGGTATTTGGTAATCTAGATTCTGACGTCTGTAGTTAGTACGCGTGAATGGTGAAATTACTAATAGATAGCATAATTGTCATCGAGGATGAGGTGAGGGTAGGCTGACAAAATCTATAAGGGGAAGCTTGATTTGCTCGGTTTAAAGAGTGTTTATCAAAAAGATTGTATGTGGATAAGTATCGCGGCCTACCATGGCAGTTTTCAAAAATTCTTACTACCCATTTTTGCAAGCTTAGTAATTTTTCGTAGTTTCTTGCTGTCGTTGTGCCCCAGCGCTACGTACAATAACTACGCTTTGATCAAAAAAGGGCGTAGTACGTTGCTTCACTTAGCCGCAATGGTATAAAATTAGTAATTTTATACACAGAGCCTGCTACTTTACTAAGGTCAATGCATAGTTAACTGACATGACTGTCCCAAGCGAGGTTTTCCTGAAACCCTACCCCCACCAACTTTCGCTTTGTTGATAGTTCTAGCCGCCTTGCATGAAATAAAAGATTTATTTTAACAGGCAACGGTTTAATTATCGGTTCCAGTATTTTATGCTTACGTTAGTTGACATTTATTTGAAGTTTGTTTACGTACAGGTATTCAGATAGTAAGTTTGAATAATTATTAACTTATATTTAGATATGTTGCAGGGAAGCGTTATTTTTTAATACAGGGCCAAGTATGAATCCCTGCCACACGCCAGTCCGTATTTTAAGGCGTGAGGAGGTCGCCTGATCAAATGAAACAAACTGATACCGATCAGCTAGGCAACTCCGGATCACACATAAAGTAGCATCACATATACTGTAGTCATAAAGTTTGGATAATTGTATTTCATGATTCACACTGTCAAACGCTTCACGCAGGTCCAAGAATAAACGTACTGTTATAAAAAAAAATTTCAATATTTTGCAGAATTTTACGTATCTAGGAGCGCAACCTCGCATGATTTATTGTTTCGACAGCCACATTTCGACGTACCAATTATGGCGTATCTCCAATCCCTAGTTTATAACAGCTTAAAAAGTTTTTAAAGAAGCGATATAGTACTGATATAGGTCAAAAGTTGTTTACAGTCTGGTCTGCACCACCTTTGTGAATCGGGCCGACTCTCGCTATGTTAAGTTTGATTGGGAAAATACCGCATTCAAGCATTTTGTTGATAATGTGGGCTAGGACTTCAGATATGATGTCAGAAGATATTATTTGGATACCATCGAATCTGGGATACTATCGAATCCTGCAGCAGCATTGCACTTAAAACTACTGATCACATTTTCTACTTCCCTTGGCGGCGTCGACAATAATAGAGAATGTGGCACAGGCTGTTTCGATACAGTTAGTCCTATCGCTTCTAAATCTTCAGAAGAAGTGTTGTTACAGCATTGAAAAGAAGTGAGTATTTATGGCTGTGACTTCCTCATCGTCTGTAAGAGTACGATTTACAGAAGATATTCGTAGGTCTTCGCAGCAAGTCTCTCCTTCAGGCAGTTTCTTTAATTCTTGGCCAAATTTTTCTTGGATTTGTATAAATGCGCGAGAACACCTTTTCAGAATGTTTTTCTTTAGCTTTTTAAGGTTCAGAATTGACTTGGTTACGACTCTTAAATTCTACTAATTGATTAATATTTCGTGTTTTAAAGAAAGGATGGTACATTTGAATGAATGAATGAATGAATGAATGAATGAATGAATGAATGAATGAATGAATGAATGAATGAATGAATGAATGAATGAATTTTAATTGATGTCAGTCCGGCAGTTTCTTTCGGGCGGGGCTGGGGGAAAGGGGATTAACCCCTGTCCCGTCCCACCCTCCGTCGCTGATGATTGCGGTGCCTCAGGTGACGGCTCGAAGTCCTTGGACCCGGGCGGCATCTTCGGCTCGCCAGACGGCCCATAGGTGGTCAGGCCAGCTCGTCGCTGGTGAGTGCCACCTCCCAGTGGCAGCGACGCCGACGGAAGCAATCCGCAGTAGCAACCGCTGCGGCGCCCGGCCCCGGCTATCGCGCGGTGGCAAGCGACGATTGAGCTTGGAGTTTGCCTCTGCCTAACGCGTGTCGCTAAGTGAGCAGCGGCAGCGACATTACCTTTCCCGGCACACTCCAAAAGCATATGCCGCAGCGTAGCTCTTTCGTCGCAAGCTTTACACGTGTCCGTCGGGTATAGGCTCGGGTAACAGATGCGTAGGATCGCCGGGCTGGGGTAAGTGTTTGTGTTAATCTCAACGTTACGCCCTGTATTTTGTTTAATTTGTCATGTGATGGTGGGCATTTGCGTCTGTTTAGTCTGTAATGTTGGGTGATGTCCCTGAATGTGGTCAGGCGATCGCCCCACGACCTTTGCGGTTGCTGTTCTGTTGTTACTGATGTTGCCATCGCCCCGCTCTCGGGTGCGGAGGCGGTGACCGAATCGGCCGTGGCCGTGAGTGAGACCTCGAGCTGCGGTTCAAACCCCCCCGAAATTTTTCAATTTTGCTTGCGCATATACACACGCACACATACAAACGCACGCACGAACATACATAAAGTATGGATGAACCCCCCCCCCCCCCCCGAAAAAGATTCCTGGCTACGCCCCTGGTCGAGGCCATCGCTCCTCGAGGCTCACCGCCGTCTCCGCTGCCATAGCGAGTTTAGCCGCCTCCCACGAGCCGCCGATGGCAGCCTGCGAGTCGCTGATCACGACCGCAGCTTCCGGATCCGCGACCAGTGCGAGAGCTGTCGCGGCCTGTTCGGCTGCCTCTGTGTGTCCCCTGCGCAACGTGGCGCTCGCGATGCATTTGTTCAGTGGTTCAGAGGAAAGGAAAAAGGCACCTAATTTCTGTCTGCCTTGAGGCGACACGGCGCAGTGCCTTGTAGGGGAGGGGGGATGGGGATAAAAAGAAAAGTAGAAAGAAAAAGGATAGTAGTAAGGGCACAGCGACGGAGAAGAAAGAGATAGGAAAGATGGGGTGGGAGCCGGTCACAAGAGTTCAGGGACGGGACCACGATCGGCTAGAGGCACGGTGCACATCGGTGACGGAGCGTCGAAGCCCCGGTCGGTGAGAGGCGCACGGCATAGCGGACGAGGCAACCGTCACGGGCCGTCGACGGCGAGTGGCACGAGTACGTCCTAAACGGGCGAACAGGGCATCGCGGGACACGTCCGTCTTGCATGAAATCCTCCGAGCGACTCGCGATGCATTTGCCCGTGCGGTTCACAACTGCGATCGCGTGAGCACACCTTCCCTCACGGTATCGCGCGGCGTCCCCGTACACCGCCTCGTCGCTGTTGCCAAACATCCTTTGAAGGTCGCTTGCTCTTCTGCTGCGGAGCCCGACGTGGTGCGTCGGGTGCATGTTCTTGGGGAGCGGCGGGACGATGAGACATGGTTTACTAATTTATTTAGGTCGTTGTATCGCAATATATTGCGGGAAGCTTACAACGTAACAGGTGCTTAGCCTACAAAAAAATGAATGGCATGCCTTTTCTCATAAAAATGATTATGAAGTAGTAGAAGAGTCGAAATATTCAGAAAATGAAGTTGATTTATTGTGTAAATATTGAGGGCCAGTGTGTGTGGGTGAGTTGGTGATATCAAGCGCAAAAAAAATGGCTGACGTTTAACTTTTGTAAGCCTAGTTATTACGAGCAAAGGTATCCTAGGCTTCATTTTGCGAAGACTATACGCACACAGGCGGCGACGGCGCCGCGCAGAGAGTGTGTGTTGTCTTGAGGTACAACACGTTGGCTCCCTTGTCGCGGCGTGTAGTTGAAGCATGTAGACTTCTCGTCGTCCTTGCCTAAACGAAGACGTACAATAAAGTCATATCTCTGCAAACCATTGGTCTCTTTTTTTCCCCAAAGCAAGCAAAACCGACCTATCGCTCGACAAACCTGGTTTGACCGCGTTCAACAACGGCATTTTTTTCTTTACTGCATATATCAACCCAAGGTAGTTTCCTCCGGCTCCCACAGGTCCTCGCTCGTTATGAATCATGGCCGAGCGCAGTCTGAACGGATGATCCGCTCGGTACCTATCGTCCGCGGTGGCTGTACGCACGGGCAGGAGCGGATTGTGCAGGCTTTCTTTGATTGGTCGACGCGGGTTGCAGATGTACGGACGCCCGCGGTGGCGGCAGTCGTCCACGCTGGAGAAGTCACGTTCGGGAGGGCTCGTCCGGTGCCACACCGAGGGTAATACAATCAATGAGTTATTACCTTTGTTAAAAATTCTGTGACACCTGTGTATCATGTGCTAAACAGCTTCGGCGGTGATCCACCTTCACAGCGTCGAATGCCCCTCAGTTTTATTGCGATTGCAATTATATGGACACTCTCGGCGGGTTTGCGCCGTCACCGTCGCCGTTGTCGTGATGTTCCGGATATGTATATGTATGTATATATAAATAAAAGCTAGATGGATGAATGAATGAAAAATCACACCATCTCCGCTAAAGGGGATCATGAGGCGATGCGAAGCAGCGTTTTGACATGTTGAGCCCGCGTTTCAGAGGGGGAGGAGAGAGGGGAAGGGGAGAAAGTGGGAGAGGGGAGGGAAGTGGGAGAGGAGGTGTGCGGAGAGGGTTCGCGTATGCGCAGTAGGGGTGGTCACGCCGCACGCCACCACCGGATTGAACTCCGCCATAAGATGCTTCGCATCTAAAACATTATTGAACGTCCTGAGGTGCACGACTCAGCGCGCAGCGGGCTGCTACCACATTGGGACAGTCAGGCCAAGCCTGACCGCCGCATCGTGGACCCTTTGGACAGCCCATAGTTGAGGCCCGGCATCGGGGCTTTTGATTGCGGATAGTCACTCGTCTTCGTTGATGTGGTCACTGCCTCGTAACGAGGGGCAACGCCAGAGCATATGTGGTCTAGGCTAGCGAATTCGTTGCAGTGCCTGCAAGAGCTACTGGAATAAGTGTCGGGACAAATTTTATGTAATAAAGCCGGGCTGGGATACGAACCTGTCTGCAATAATCTGAGAGTCAATGGCTGCGCTTTATTTAATTTCTTGTGAGGAAGGGGAAGGTCTCGCCTGCCGAGATAAAAATGCTGCATAATTTCGTTATATGTGGTCGGTTGATCTCTGTTCTGCACAACTGCGGGCTGGCGGGGGAGTTCTCCATGGTCGCGGAAAGCGAGACCTCGCGCCTTGGAGCGGGCCAGATCGTTCAGGTTTGTGGAGCCTCCCATGATGGATCCCATGTGAGCGGGGAACCACCTGAGAGTGTTGGTGGCGATGCTTTTGCCGTCGAGGATGCTACATGCTTCTTTACACATGGCGCCAATGCTGAAGGCACGGATGGCTGCCCTGGAGACACTGAAGATATTCGCATGTTTGTCGTCCAGGAGGGCCAAGGCAATGACCACTTGCTCGGCCGCACACGACGACGAGCTTCGTACCGAAGCGTCGTTAGCACTCGCACCACTGTGGTTGATCAACATTGCTGCAAAACTATTGCTGTTGCCATATTGGGCCGCGTCGACGAAGCACCTGCCGCCAGGGAGTTCTGTCGCTCGGCATAGCAGCACCACCGCCCTGGCCTTTCTTCTTTCCACGTTGCGCTGGGGGAGAGAGAGAAGCAAGGAAAGTCAGGGAGGTTAACCAAACGCACGTCCGGTTTGCTACCCTGCACTAGGGGAGAGGAATAAGGGGGCAAAAAGAGAGACAGAGGAAGAGAAGAGAAGAGAAGAGGGATGGACACATTCACGAGCGCACTTGGGGGAGCACATCCAGTCTACAGGTGGTCGCTCAGAATTGTAGATTTCAGGTAATCAGTAGCGCTTTAGTTGCCTTCTGCGCTCTCGAAGCACATGTCCAAAGTCCTAGAATCTTATCTACAGAAAATGGTTTGGAGATGCATATTGCGCGGGGCGGGTGATATGATGACGTTGTCTTTCTGCTCTTTCGGGAGGTCCTGGTAGGCGTCTTCGACCTTGGCCGGTGCGACGCCCACCTCTGTTAGGAGTCGTCTGCCCGCCCTGGTGCCGGAGAGTCTGATAAGATGTGCCTTTTCTTGCGCTTCTGCAATTTCTTTCAGGGTATTATGAATACCCAACTGCAGGAGTCGGTCAGTGCGTGTGGTGTTTGGTAGTCCGAGCGCTCTCTTTATCCCCCTCCTTATCATGGCATTTAGCTTGTCTCGCTCGGCCCTCTTCCAGAATTCATGGCCGCTATACGTACGTGAAATGGCATAACAAGAAGCGTGGTTGCGCCTTATCAGGTGGTCTTGGCTCAGGCCTCTCCTTCTGTTAGGGACCCGCTTGATTAGAGCGATGACGCTATCCATATTTTTTTGCCAGTTTGTGAATCTGTGCAATTTGTGCCTGCAGCTTCGAGCGTCATTCCCAAGATTCGAATGGACGCGACTTTGGGGACCAGATCTCCGCACTTGGTGTAGAGATTAATGTCGATTTCGGTGGGGGGTTTCTAGTTCTGTGGCTTGGGGCCCTTTCTAGTTGGGCTGTAGAGAAAAGCAGCTCCGATTTCTTGGGTGAGCACCGCAGTCCCGTGTCTGTTAGAAAGCGCTCTGTAGTATCGACAGCTTCCTGGAGAGCGGCTTCGACTTGTCCGTCACTGCCTCCCGCGCACCAGACAGTGATGTTGTCCGCGTAGATCGTGTGACCGATGACCTGGAACTTGCCTAGGTCTCTCGATAGGTCGACCATTGCGATGTTGAAGAGGAGCGGGGAGATGACTGAGCCCTGTGGGGAGCCCCTTGCGCCCAGCTCTATTTTCTCTGATTCCAAATCTCCAGCCTTGAGGACGGCGCATCGTCTGCTCAAGGAAGACCTGACGAAGGCACGAAAGGACGAGCCTAGGCCTTCTAGTTTGTACTTTTCAAGAAAAAAAGATATCTATGAGCGTTGGGTTGTAGCGCGCTGCTCAAACACGAAGAAGTAACTGTGACAGTTATTTGGTTGCGCTCGTCCTGTGTATACCACACTTTATGTATGTTTGTGCGTGCGTTTGTATGTATGCGTATACATATGCGGAATTGAAAAATTCCGGGCTGGGGGGTTGAACACCCCTCACCCCCCCTGGCTACGCCACTGCCTCACACAGCTAAGCAAAGCAATTGGCAACTCTGAGCATGCGTTCGTGCGTGTGTCACTTAATTTATTTATGTGCCCACGTTTCCTGATTTCGCCAAGTTTATGTTCTGAAAAATTGAAACACAACAGAGGACGCAGTACTATATATATATATATATATATATATATATATATATATATATATATATATATATATATATATATATATATATATAGCTATGAGTTCTTGATGGCCGTATATGATATTCCATTCATGTTCGAGAAAGTAAATTGAAAATGATCGACATTACGACGTGCAAACACGGACACAAGAGCGAAGTGAAGACACCACAAACACCGCTTGAAACCACACGACTAACGCCGTGGCGTTTGTGTTCTCTTGCGTCCGTGTTTGCACGCCCTGGCTTTAAAACTCGTATTATATATTAGTGGCTGGTTTTGAAGTAAATGTGAATGTCCTCTTAACAACAGCGCAATGTGCTTTTAAACGACAGCTCAGCAATCACAGAACAGGGGCAGAATCGCGTACATGGTCGGTGTTCGGTTTTCTAAAGTTTGTTTACTGCTCACGTGATACTGGCCAATCATGATATTGTCGCAACGCGGAAATAACAAGATACAGGACCACGTTGCGACGAGGAAAGACAAGTCTGTATTCAGATAACAAAAAGAGCAGACGCCTCAACGTCGTCTTCCTCAGAGAGCCCACAGCTGCAGCTCGCGCTGCTCGCTTCTTTGTTCTCTGTCGTGCTGTCGGCTATTGATCGTGACAATATACTGCAGCTGCGTAAGAACAACTTCAATTTTATTCACCTAATGTCACATACCATCAGCGCGAGAGTTGAAGTTTGCACCCACGCACGCACGCACGCACGCACGCACGCACGCACGCACGCACGCACGCACACACACACACACACACACACACACACACACACACACACACACACACACACACACCACACACACACACACACACACACACACACACACACACACACACACACACACACACACACACACACACACACACACACACGGAACAAAAACATTCTACGCTTTTGCAGTGTGCAGAGCTTCATTCTATCTTTCGGTTGTCACTGCACTCTCAAAGACATTGTCGCCCAATCTGTACTAACCATCTGGAAAGTTCTGCAGTGCCGTTGTTTACCCATAAAGAGCTTTACTTTCGGCTGTCGTTCTCGCGCTATTTTGAGAAAGCGCGGTAAGCGCGCCGTAGAAGTGTGGGTGACTGTCACATTGGATAGATGTCGCTAGCTCTCGTAGTTTATTCAGCAGCCTCGATGCGCACGCCCTCCCTGCCCGGCTCACGCATTCAGAGGTCCGCGCAAGTTTGGTGCAACCTCCCCCAGATGGCAGGAACTGTTCAGATATTCTTCATCAACCTGTTGAGCTGCTTGAGTGTTCGGTGCTTCTGGGATTTAATATTCGATTTCTTTAAACGTTTGATGGCGGGCGATATACGTGGTTGCTAACATTAATGTTCAGAAGTAGAAAACGGTACATTCAGAAGTGGTTTTCGGCTTTTTTGCTCGTGAAGGCACGAGACTATACTGCCCGACAATATAGGTCGGCAAGCTCACTCATGAGTCGACTCACTCAGACTCACTCGGACTCATACCGAGACGTGAGTCTGAGTCTGAGTGAGTCCGGTTGAGTAAAGTTTTTGTGAGTCTGAGTCCGAGTGAGTTCGGTTGGGAAACATTTTGGTGAGTCTGAGTCCGATTGAGTCCGTCTGAGGAAAATTTTGGTGAGTCTGAGTCCGAGTGAGCCCTAAGGGCAAAATATATTGCATGAGTGAGTCTGAGTGAGCTCCACAATTTTTGCCGACCTATGGTCCCATCTACTCAACTTTAGCATTACTATCAGCCCTATGTCAGCTCACGTTTATACTCTCGTATACTCCCGCATACTTCAACGCACTACCATTCATATGTCAGCTCAATATTTATTGATCAGAGGCGTGAGTTGAGGAGGGAGAGGGGGAGGAGGTGCCTTGACCCCCCCCCCCCCGCAAACTTTTTCACGGGAAGTTACTGATAAAATATCTCGTGTGAGTCATGACTTTCAATAAAAAGGTCCTTATTGAACTGCGAACTCAGATAACTCGTATTTGAAGGTACGAGATCAAAAGGTGTTAAGTAGCGCACCGATTATGCGAGATATTGGGGTTAAAGAGCATTGACATTACGGTAGAAAAAGGATAATTTAATGCTAACGGACTCACGAGTCGACTCACTCAGACTCACTCAGACTCAGATCGAGCCGTGAGTCTGAGTCTGAGTGAGTTAGAGCGAATAAAATTTTGGTGAGTCTGAGTCCGAGTGAGTCCGGTTGAGAAAAATTATAGTGAGTCTGAGTCCGAGTGAGTCCGGATGAGGAAAAGTTTGGTGAGTCTGAGTCCGAGTGAGCCCTGAGGGTAAGATATGTTTCGTGAGTGAGTCTGAGTGAGCTCCAGATTTTTTGCCGACCTATGACAACGATCTTGTTCGCAAGAAGCCTGTCGTCAGTTTGCCTCGAGGTCGCATGAGAAGATGAACCTTTCATCACATGATACTATATGAATATAGCAGGAAGTGGAAGATGGAAGCTTGCGATGAAAAAATCCGTAAACGGGGGTGGGTGCTCGAGCCGACGTTTCGACGAGTGGAGTTGTCTTCTTCAAGGCTAGAACTGATTCCACAAAACTGATTTATTATTACAACTTCAGTTATTACAAGTATATGTATATACAATTGTAGTATGCACATGTATATGTATAGTATGCGTATGCATATAGTCACACAACATGCAGTTTATGTCATTTTCTGTACTATTGCATGCGTTGGTACACATTGGTAAACATGTGGGCACATATGAACGTGATGCCGAGAGATCGTACCTGACATCAATCTTTGGTGGTGTTTTAGCCCGCCGCGTTAGGTCGCTATTGCTATGCCCAGGCAACGCAAGTTTATCCTTAGCTAATCCACAACACATGGAATCCAGAATATCTTGCTATCTTAAGATCATTTGAATTACCCCCAAGTTATCCTACCTGGATCCACCCACTTCTCCGTTCAAATCGCATACTGAATTAATTGCTCGTACTAAGTTTTTTGTCCTTTCTAGGACATTTGTAGTATGCTTTCAGGATGTTCATTCATTCGTTTATGCTAGTAATTAATTCAATTATTCATCAGCATGCTAATTTACAATTTACAAGTATACACGTGAAATCTATTTTACTGTTCATCTGATAGGCTACTAACAATTTACGCTTGTAACATGTCACAATGATTTGGGTGACAAGGAGCATATTTTGGCAAAGGCGTCCACAAAACTGATTTATTATTACAACTTCAGTTATTACAAGTACATAAATATTTCCCTGATATGCTTGCAGGCGCTGCCAAGATGAAACATTAAAAAAAAAAAAAAGGTGGCGGAAAGGCTACGAAATGTTTTCCATTTCCTTCCTCGCCAAAAAAAAAAATGTTTTATCTTAGCAGCTCTTGAAATCTCGTCAGTCTTTTTCCAACCAGCCCGTAGTTGTTCCAGATGAAGTACCATAGAGCATCACAATATTTTAATAATGTGTAAAAAGTACTGCAAAAGGCAAAGAACGATGCACAGAGCATATAATTGCTGTGTGTATAACTTGACGAGTGAAAACAGCTGCAATGACTACAATGCCGACTTTTCGCCTACAAACAACGAATCTGACGCCGCCGGCGCCGACACCGGGGTTTCTGCGACATGGGCTCTTCAACGCTATCGCGTTAAAAGGGTTTCGCCGTAAGGACCATTGCTTTTCGTGATTTACCAACACATTCTTAATGTGCTGCATATAGTTTTAATCTGTTGTAGTCTGTCATATAAAGTAAGTATTCTGCAAATACATTCAGCAGTAATATCCCTTATGTAGAGTGACTGCATCGAGCCACAGTAGCTCCATGAACTCCCCTCCTCCCCTACCCTCCCCCCCCCCCCCCCGAAAAACAACAACAAAAACAAGAACAACTTTCAAGCCAAACGAAAAATTAATCGCGCGAACATAGAAAGAAGAAAAAAAAAGCTACTGAAGTACTACACAAGCAAAAGCAGCCTCCACCGTGTTCCTGGACTTATGCACTAAATGGGCTGGTGCCGGCTAGTAATTCGACACCACTCAGCAAGGGCTCTATGATCGAAGCTGATACAATGCATCAGAATTTACAATGTACGTACTTGATTTGCCATTACGAGCGTAGAGAGCGTAACATTACACACACACTCTCGCAAAATGAACGTGAGTCCAAGTAATTTTAGCATTTTAAAACAGTACAGTTTAAAGGCCAACTCCGGCGATTTTTCGAGGTCGATGGATCTCAACGAAATTCGCTGGGTACGTTCCTTTGAAAGTTTCCGTCATTTATGCCAAATTACAGGCTTGAGACACGCGCAGATTGTTTGCAAATGAATTTTAAAAATATTCTGCAAACGCCCTCCTGGTTTCCCACAATTATTGGCAACATTGAATCTGTGACGTCAATATTGTTAAGGCGACGGAAGTGACGCAGACAAGGGCACCGCTAACTGTCAGTATCAGACGCGGCACTGTCAATCGCAGACATTACAGCTGATGCGCGGCGTGCTCACCTCTCCACTGTGCGCCTGCTCGTCCCGGCTGTCACAGTTTTTGTACTCCACCACGCCGGCGTGACCGGCATGCCTTGCACGACTTCCGGTTCGTAACAACTACTACGTCATACGGAGACAGTACACTCGGTTGGGTTTCGGTTTCGATATTGCGCCTTTTTGCTTATTAAACATTATTTTCGAATTTGCTGAGCATTTCTGCTATTGGGCGCGTGACAAGAGTGTCTCAGGAACATAAAAGCACCATTACCCTGACATGGTGAAAAAATCGCCGGAGTTGGCCTTTAAGAACAGTGCACTTGAGAAATTAAGGGAAAGAATGGAACAGGGGAAAACTAGCGAAATATATATATATATATATATATACACTTAAATGACAATGCGTACGAGTAGTGTTACTGCCGATTGTGAGCGCGAGTAAATGTTTCTGCTCGCCGCGGGAGCGATGTAGAAATACAGTAAGACGAGGCGCGAGGACGGTCATACTTGATTCTTAAAGATATAGTACCTTCTCAGAGAAAGACAAATCAAATAACGGGGTTCACCCTCCCAGAACAGCAGACCTAGGGTTCTATGCAGGATGGTCCGAGTTTGGCGAAACTTGGAATCTTTCCGAGCTCTGGCGACACCCGCTTTTGAACGAGCTAACAGTACGAAAAGATGAAATCCATCCCACAGCGCGCCCTGCGTTCTATTGGTTACGTTGGAGCGCGGCGTCACCCCAAAGGCGGTCGACAAAGTTGGGTGGTGTCTTCAAACCAGAGGCATCTTCTTTCATTTGTTTGTCGTTCCACTGAGTGCAGAAGTGCACCCATGCAAGAAAAGTGTCAGAAACTTTCACTAACGCCAATTTTAGAGGTACGGGCTGTTTAAATTCCTTTTCAAGCGTTTAATGTCTGCACTAGGTATCCTTTAGAATAATCAGCACCATGACCTCTGAGATTAGCCCCGGCCGAGCGCCTTACAACACCGCGGCCGGAGCTAATCGCCGAGGCCACGTGTGTAATCATCACGGTCGGCCTGTACATTCTAGCGCGTTGCTCGGCCGGCGCGCGCCCTCTTCGTCCTCTTATTAATCGTCTGCTCGCGCCCCGAGCACGTGCGCCCGGCTGATTAGCTAATTTGGTGGTCGGTATACCTGGCTAATTAGGCCAGTACATGCTATAACCAAGCTAATTAAGCCGAGTCATGCTAACACGGGGCTAATTAAGCAACATCATACTAAGACTATGCTAATGATGCCGTTTATAGCTAAGACCGAGCTAATTAAGACCATGCAAATTAGCCGACGCTAATTAGTGGTGAACTAATTAAAACCAAGCTAATTATGACCCTGTTCACTAATGTCACGCTAATTAGGGCCGTGGTAATTAAAATTATGTTAATTAGCTGCATACTAATCGAAACATTGCTAATTAATCCTAGGTAATTATTGCCGTGTTAATTAAAATATAACCACTTAAGACATGACTATTCAATATGTTAATTAAGGCCTAGTTAATTAACACCATCAAAATTGATACCGAATTGACGTGGTCGTCTCTCCGAAGCAGACCGAGTAGACGAGCCACGTAAAAAGCTGGAAGAAGCTGGATGATCACAAGCTCCTCCGATGGCTCCAGCCTTTAACAAGTAGTGCAAGCTGACTAAATTATTTTATATGCAAAGAAGCTGCTGTTTAGCGTCCACCGCATGAAATGCTTGACAGGTACACCGGCACTATATGACAGTCACGAGTTGAACTGGGGCCTTTTCAGAATAAACGAGTTTGTACCCGGTTCGCGCGTCAATCACTTTGATTGACAGACGCCCGCAGCGAAGATCGGGTCCGCCCACCGCGTTTGCTCTTATGGCTCGTTCACACTGAGCATTCCGGCGACCGGAGAGCCGCAGAATCCGGTTCGGCGGCGGCGAGATTCGCCGAATCGGCCCTCTCCGCGCCGATCGCTCCCGGACCGATTTTTGCGGCAACCGCCGCCGGATCCGCTCGCCGCGGAACTTGAAAAAATGGCGCCCAAGTCCGACACGCTCGTCACGTCGCAGTCGAAAAACATCCACATAGAGGAATTGCTAATCGAAATGGTGCGGAACTACCTCGTCCTTTACGACAAACGCCACCCCAAGCACAAGGACAGTTTACTGAAGGGCGATTTGTGGAATAAAATTGGCAACGAGCTTGGATTGACTGGTATGTACGAGTACTGCTGTCTATGTTGCTTTGTGTCTGATGTAGCGAGCACCAGTTTGAGCATTGCGATGTAGCTGCCTTGCACGCCCTAGTCGCAAAGAGCGTTGAAATGAGCATGGTCGTTTATAGCAGCGCTGAAGACCCGCAAAATTGCATGGCGTAGTTGCGAGCCGCGACAACATCCGGGCAACTGTGAATCCATCCAGCGCTCACCCGTGGTTGATGGTTTACTCGACAGATGGTGCAATATGGCTATCCGGCGGCGCGGTGCACGTGCAGTGCGAACGACACTGTGTTTCGGCGACAGGAGCATTCCGGTCGCTGTGTACGGCGGATTTCCCAGTGTGAACGAGCCATTACCGAGGAGCAGTGCTCACGCCGCAAAGCCGGCGAGCGCCACGATTCATCCATGAGCTTAATCGCACGGACTATGTACACGCGCACGAAGAACTAAAGGTTATATCATCACGTGGCTACGATCACTCGCATTCAGTTTCACCGCGCTCACGACGTACAACTCAGAGCCGTGAAGCAAGCGCCCCTGGTGGCATTTGCGTAGAGAAATGTTGCTATTTACTTGTTTGTAGAGACATTGTTTCTGCCGATTCGTTACTGCTGGAAAATCTTCGGATGCGTAATGTAAGTAGCAGTAACCTGTCCATTTTAAATGCGAAGCATTTCTTAGCGAACTTCTGCGACTTTGACCGTATCTATCTATCTATCTATCTATCTATCTATCTATCTATCTATCTATCTATCTATCTATCTATCTATCTATCTATCTATCTATCTATCTATCTATCTAGCCGCCTACGACTTTGTGCTCTCCTGGTCGCTTGGTTAATCGAATGTGCACCAAAATTGGTATGGCGTAACATGACTGTATGACGAACATAAATGACAAGTCATAACATGAAAATCATGACACGAATGTCATGTACAGCATGATTTACATTCTACGCTCATGGTGCGCTGGCGGCCGTTTCGCTAGCTTGATATACACCAAAATTGGTATCTTGTGACGTGACTGCGTGACGAACATAAATAACACGAGTTAACATGAAAATCATGACACGCATGTCATGTACAGCATGACTTACGTGCCACACTCATGGTGCGCTGGCGGCCGTTTCGCTAGCTTTATATTCACCAAAATTGGTATCTTGCGACGTGACCGTGTGACGAACATAAATAACACGAGTTACCATGAAAATCATGACACACATGTCATGTACATCATGACTTACGTGCCATGCTCATGGGGCGCTGGCGGCCGTTTCGCTAGATTGATATGCACCCAAATTGGTATCTTGCGACGTGACCGTGTGACGAACATAACACGAGTTATCATGAAAATCATGACACGCATGTCATGTACAGCATGACTTACGTGCCACACTCATGGTGCGCTGGCGGCTGTTTCGCTAGCTTTATATTCACCAAAATTGGTATCTTGTGACGTGACCGTGTGACGAACATAAGTAACACGAGTTATCATGAAAATCATGACACGCATGTCATGTACAGCATGACTTACGTGCCATGCTCATGGGGCGCTGGCGGCCGTTTCGCTAAATTGATATGCACCGAAATTGGTATCTTGCGACGTGACCGTGTGACGAACATAAATAACACGAGTTATCATGAAAATCATGACACGCATGTCATGTACAGCATGACTTACGTGCCACGCTCATGGGGCGCTGGCGGCCGTTCTGCTAGAGTGATATACACCAATATTGGTCTCTTCCGACGTGACCGTGTGACGAACATAAATAACACGAGTTATCATGAAAATCATGACACGCATGTCATGTACAGCATGATTTACATTCTACGCTCATGGTGCGCTGGCGCCCGTTTCGCTAGCTTGATATACACCAAAATTGGTATCTTGTGACGTGACTGTGTAACGAACATAAATAAGACGAGTTAACATGAAAATCATGACACGAATGTCATGTACAGCATGACTTACGTGCCACGCTCATGGTGCGCTGGCGGCCGTTTCGCTTGCATTATATACACCAAAATTGGTACCTTGCGACGTGACCGTGTGACGAACATAAATAACACGAGTTATCATGAAAATCATGACACGCATGTCATGTACATCATGACTTACGTGCCATGCTCATGGGGCGCTGGCGGCCGTGTCGCTAGATTGATATGCACCGAAATTGGTATCTTGCGACGTGACCATGTGACGAACATAAATAACACGAGTTATCATGAAAATCATGACACGCATGTCATGTACAGCTTGACCTAGGTGCAACGCTCATGGGGCGCTGGCGGCCGTTTCGCTAGATTGATATACTCCAATATTGGTCTCTTCCGACATGACCGTGTGACGAACATAAATAACACGAGTTATCATGAAAATCATGACACGCATGTCATGTACATCATGACTTACGTGCCACGCTCATGGGGCCCTGGCGGCCGTTTCGCTAGCTTGATATACACCAATATTGGTCTCTTCCGACGTGACCGTGTGACGAACATAAATAACACGAGTTATCATGAAAATCATGACACGCATGTCATGTACAGCATGACTTACGTGCCACACTCATGGGCGCTGGCGGCCGTTCGCTAGCTTGATATCACCCAATATTGGTCTCTTCCGACGTGACGTGTGACGAACATAAATAACACGAGTATCATGAAATCATGACACGCATGTCATGTACAGCATGACTTACGTGCCACGCTCATGGGGCGCTGGCGGCCGTTTCGCTAGATTGATATACACCAAAATTGGTATTTTGTGACGTGACGGTGGACGAACATAAATAACACGAGTTATCATGAAAATCATGACACGCATGTCATTGTACAGCATGACTTACGTGCCACGCTCATGGGGCGCTGGCGGCCGTTTCGCTAGATTGATATACACCAAAATTGGTATCTTGCGACGTGACCGTGTGACGAACATAAATAACACGAGTTAACATGAAATCATGACACGCATGTCATGTACAGCATGACTTACGTGCCACGCTCATGGTGCGCTGGCGGCCGTTTCTCTAGCTTTATATACACCAAAATTGGTATCTTGAGATGTGACCGTGTGACGAACATAAATAACACGAGTTATCATGAAAATCATGACACGCATGCCATGTGACCGTGTGACGAACATAACACGAGTTATCATGAAAATCATGACACGCATGTCATGTACAGCATGACTTACGTGCCACGCTCATGGGGCGCTGGCGGCCGTTTCGCTAGATTGATATACACCAAAATTGGTATTTTGCGACGTGACCGTGTGACGAACATAAATAACACGAGTTATCATGAAAATCATGATACGCATGTCATGTACAGCATGACTTACGTGCCACGCTCATAGGGCGCTGGCGGCCGTTTCGCTAGATTGATATACACCAAAATTGGTATCTTGCGACGTGACCGTGTGACGAACATAAATAACACCAGTTGTCATGAAAATCATGACACGCATGTCATGTACAGCATGACTTACGTGCCACGCTCATGGCGCGCTGGTGGCCGTTTCTCTAGGTTGATCGACCCCCAAGTTGGTATTGCGCGACGTTACTGTGTGACGAACATAAATAATAGGAGTTAACATGAAAACCATGACACGCATTTTCCTCAATGACATACAAGACAATGTATGCAGCTCTTTGCTGGCTGCTTCGCATTACATCGATTCCCACAATGCGTGGGATCTGCCGGCTTTTATTTATCTGTAATATTCGAGAAAGCGAAACGAGCGGCACGAGAGTGCTGCGGCGCCCTTGTTGCCTTCGATAGTGGAAATTTCACTGCTGCAGGTGGAGCGAAAGAACTTGCCCGAAAGAGGACAAACGCCCACGAACACGCCTGTCGGAGGCGCGATGTTCAGTTGGCAACAAGATAGCGCGACAATCATGCTGATGTAGCTGCACAGTTGAAATGTTCACTGAGTGGCGGCGCTGACGCGTTCACACGCGGTGTTCCTTTGAAAACCGCCGCAAATGCCGCACATGCGTTTTTGACGCCATGCTCGTTCTTGTAGCCGTTTTCATCAACACTGCTGTCGCGCGCTTCGCACTGTCTATCATGGCCGCCGTAGTGCGAGCTCGGAGCAAACTCGTGTTCCTGAGAAGCTCGGGCAACGCTGCATAGCACCCCTACTATGAGAGATGCCGTACTATAGGATGGGTTCCTGGAGTTGCAATTTGACCTCTCGTATTTGACGCGCGTCCAAATGATAGCGCAAGAACGCCTTTATCATTCTTCTGCTGTTGAAATGCAGTCGTCGCTTTCGGGCAATGTTCAGATGCTGCAATACGCCTTACCCTGCTGCAGGCATCGTTATGTGGACGTCGCGCTGGCGGGCTTTGCATGGTTACTGCATTCTGAAGTACATTCAATCCGACGCGCCGTGTATTTGAGTGTTCTACGCAATCATTTACGTAATAATTTATCATGCGCCAAAACAACCGGTCTTTCTTTGCCATCGTGTTGGCCATGTCTCACGTTCGTGCTAGCGAAGAAAGAAACAAACGATCACTACCGCCTCTTCCTGCTTCAAAATTCTTGCTGCCAGGGACTAGCTGACACTATCGAAATGGTCTTCTGGGTCTCACGTTACGAAACAAATCACAGAAGCAAGAAGCTTGGCGACTGGAGAGCGAAAAGCATGACGAAAGGAAAATCAAGTGGCGCGAGAAGCACACGAAGCACTTCCTTGCAGAGAGTCTGACATGTCTAGACTTCCGTTGTGCGTGCTTAATCACAAGCGAATCGGGTCTCAGCAAGTCTTCGACGCCTCGTGATTGGAAGACTCCAAGTACCATCGTCCTTGTAATAAACCCTTCGTTACCTGAGGCAGCGAAGGCCAGAGGGTTGCCAGAATGAGAAAACGAGGAGAAAACCTCCCACCAGAACCTGGGCTTGCGCCGGCGTACTGTTTCGAAAATAAAGGTTTATGCACCATCAGCGTGAAAGAACTCGTATTCGTTGTATTTCTTAGTTGCCTTTCATTTTTTTTAATTTGTGAGACTAATTCGTAATTTTTCCCTCGCTGTCGTGGTTTATTAGATACTGCTGAGCTCGAGAGCGCTGGTTCGATTTCCGGTAGCGGCGGCAGCATTTCGATGGCAGCGAAATGCCCAGAAAATCCGTGCACTAAGATCTAGGCATACGTTAAAGAATACCAGATGGTTAAAATTAATCCGGAGTCCCCTTCTACGGCGCGTCTCATAATCATATCGCGGTTTCGGCACGTAAAATCCTAGCACTTGGTTTCTGATGCCCATCTTCCAAGTGCATATATAAATTATTCCTCACGCCGCGGCAGGTGTCTGGATTGGTTAACATCGCCGATTTAAAACTAAATGAATGGTTTTATTCAATAATAAAACTCTCTCGGTCATGTCATTGCCTAAAAAAAAGGGGGGGGGGGTGATCCCCATTTGCATTTACCCTTTCCCACCCCCCACCCCCCTACTCTAGGAAGTCCTATAGCACCGACTTTCGGCGGGCCTCCTATCAGCCACGCCTTCGGGATGAATATACAGGCTCTTTTCTAGATCTTCAAAGGATGTCTTATATAGCGCATTTTCTCGAACTAGGTTGTGCTAGGGATGTCCTCAGCACATCGCCCCAGGACGATGACATTTTCGCGAATACTCCCGTTCCTCCGCCCCCCCCCCCCCTTTTTTTTACTCTCCTGCTTATGCTTTCCGCTCTTCAGTATTTCCGCTTCCCCTTCGCTTAGTTTAACGTTGCAAACCAGAAGCTTCACTTCCAGTTAACCTCGATGCCTTTCCCTCATTTGTATATACTCTATCACGCCATTTCAAGATTACCTCAGGATGGCTCGTGTTATCTGGGGAAGTTACGCATCGGGCGCTAAATGTACCACACCACACGATCGATACCGAGAAAGGCGTGCACAGAGCGTTTCGCTTGAGCACGTGTGGCTATAATGTTTCAGTGATTGACAAATGCTTCAGTTGTGGATGTGTTTTTTTTTCAGTAAGTTCCAGCAACTCAATCGTGCGAGAAGTGCACTCACTGACCTTTCATTTAAATAAAGGGTCTTGCATTCATTCCCGGGTTCGCATACACATAAATACCCGATAAAGTGGACGTGGGGACGACCGCTGCCGTAGCTCAATTTGTAGAGCATCGGGCGCGTTATCCCGAGGTTGCAGGCTCGGTCCCTGCCGGCGGCAAGATGTCTTTTCGTCCACTTTACTTTCTTCACATCTATATCATAATTACTACAATACACTTACAACAGTGAAACAATACAATTAATGTCCCCTATATCTTTCTTGGCTTCATTATCTGTTGGTTTTCATTAAGGTTGTATCAAACAATGAAACGAGCCCTCAAAATTTCCTTGTTTCCTTGCATTAATAACACATACTTTTTCGTCATAAGACGTTTGGTTACGTTCTCCCGTTTCGAGACAAGAGACGCTTAGGTAGAAGGATTGCCGACCTTGATGTTCAAGCTAAATTCACTTGCGCTACGGTAGACATCACCACATCCACACGCCAAGATAACCTTGTACTTACAATCATCACGGCATAGAACGAGATTAAAAAACACACACACAGAAGAAAGGACCCATCATTATGATAGTGTCTGTGCCTGAGCATGCTGGTATAGGGCTTCATGACGGGATTTCTTGCGCTCTTTCCCGTCATGATAGGGTACGCTGTTTTTTAAAGCGGACACGGGCTTTGGCACTGCTGCGTGTGTCGTCCGCATTGTAATTCGTCGACGCACTGAATTCATTCGGCGCATCGACGTTTGCTGCGAATGCAAAAGCTTGGTTTCATGTTTTTTTTTTCAATTACGCTAAATGTTTCACTTTATCGTAAAGAAAGCGCTGCTAGAAATGCGCTTTCTCCTCATTTTCATTGCCACAGTTGGCATAGAAGTGCTCGGAAAGAGCCTCTGAGACGCCGATAAGTGGACACACACTGAGTATTGCGAAGTGAGATTCGGGCTGAATCATCTCCCTGCAGGAACTGCGACAAGTACACCGAGGTCGATACATGTCCTATATTAACCCAAACAAGATCATTACATTCTCTGCGATCTTGTTCCCCAGATATTTCCTGTGAGGCTTCGTTTTGTAGCTTCAGCAGAGACACCTGTGTGCTGCATCTGGGCAGCTGTTACGTGCATTCTTTCGCTGGCATTCCACTGAAGCCATGCACGTGATCGCTGCCCACAGCAGACTAACTTTCCAGTGCACATCACATTCTAAAGGTAAACAGAACGCGTTGGTGGTAAGAGAGGAAATTTGAACTAAAGCACTTCTACTGCGCCCAGAGAAACACATGCCCCACGAAATGCGAAAGGATGAGATGTACGAATTCAGGATGAGATCTACGTAATCAGTACGGTTGCAAGCAATAATTTAGTTGTAATTCGTCACCAGATGGTAACTGATTGTTTCCGTTAACCATGGTCCATTGTGTACTGCTTTGCCTTCTCTTAATACAGGAGACAGATTTTTTTTTTCTTCTGCATTTGGAGCCGATAATTAGACGTGGTAGTATACGTATTCTAAAACTTTGAGGCAAAGGTCCATATCAACTTTTGAGGATAGTTTCAGAACTTGATATCTCGAAATAAAGTGAGACGAAAGAAATGTTGTAAAGAAAAACAAAAAGTTTGAGAATAGGTATATATGCATTTTTAAAATGAGAGAAGGAAGAAAAGTAGAGCATAAAATAACTTTTTCAAATGAGAAAGCCCGATTTTGACTGAACTCCCGAAAGGTCTAACGTGCTGTAATTTATGCTTCAAAGGATCGCTCTGCGAATTCTCGATCTTTGCCTTTATCTACAACAGCGCACTATTCGCGCCGAATTGGCGTAGGCTCACTTATTATTTTGTAATACGTGGAGATCGATCGATCGATCGATCAATCAATCAATCAATCAATCAATCAATCAATCAATCAATCAATCAATCAATCAATCAATCAATCAATCAATCAATCAATCAATCAATCAATCAATCAATCAATCAATCATGTACAATGCATCATATTTATACGGTTGGGACCCAAGAAATGAACGTGAGTTGTGGAAGGGGTCCCTATGACAGATAGCATTATTTATGTCGGTGTGAAAAATATTACAGATAAATGTACAGAAAATAAAACAAAACGCTATACAATATGTAAAAGGAAACTAAACTATACAAAACGTAAAAGAAAATATTACAAAAAAAGATAAAAAAGGCATAACGGTGCACAATACGTGAAGGGAAACTAAGCTTTTGTGAATTTAGGATTTTGCACAGGAAGTACTGGCGCAGTAATTTGGAAAAATACTAAATGGTGCTACAGAACCGAGTCCTAAGCTTCTTAAAAGCAACACAAGTTCGACAAAGTGCATTAGCATGGCAGATTTCCTTTAGCAAAAGGGGCTTCTTTCATGACTGCCGAATTCCTAAATACTACAACGAAGTGCGCTTACAAAAACATGCTTCTTATAAAAAGGAAATGCAGTTGTGTAGTTTTTAACCATAGAGGCGGCATAGATCATCCGTATGCGTCATGTATGGGCATATTCAAGCGAAGCTTGTATTGACTAACCTGCGCACTTGGTGATCGTGGTGTTCCAAAAAATCCTCCTCATCGACAGCTGCCGCGCATCGAATAAATAATAAATAAAGCAAAATTAGTTTTCTTTCGGAGGCTGGGGTTTGAATCCGGTTCTTCCCCCCGATCCGAAATCGAGTGTGTTGAACACTTGGCCACGCACCCATGCTTGCCCAATGTGAACTGAACTGCAGCATACGAATGCGTTCTACCGACGACGCAAAAAAAAAAAAAAAAAAAAAAAAACCAATGGGAAAGCAGTTCACTTGCTGTGGGCGCTTCATTTAAATGTTTTGTGTTGGAAGACGAAAAGCGATCTGCTGGACAACACGTAAGCTAGATATCAGGAATTGCACATTTTAGGAAAATTTCGACTTCGAGAAAATTGAGTTCCTCAACCTCGTTTCCACGATCGCGTGATGGTCCTTTTGTTGGGCCGTCCTACAGGGTGACGAACGCTGGAAAGAACGTGAAAGATGCCATGCCTATTCAGCCCGAAAACAACGTTCCGGGGACGGCCCCAACTTACAAAGAAAGAAAGAAAGAAGAAGAAAGAAGAAAGAAAGAAAGAAAGAAAGAAAGAAAGAAAGAAAGAAAGAAAGAAAGAAAGAAAGAAATAAAGAAAGAAAGAAAGAAAGAAAGAAACGTCAGGCACGCCCGCGCCAACAAGCTTCGCTAGCCCATTTCCCCGATTGGGAAATGCTCCCGAATTTTTTATCTAAGATATTCTTAGGGTCAACAGACCCTAAGAATATCAACAGACCCTAAGAGTAGCAAGAAAAACAGAAAAACAAGATTAGAAGTACGAAGAAGCATCCAATGTTCCTAATTATGCAATAAGCGTTATGGATGGTTATAATAGCTCTGCGTAGTTAGGAAGAGCTACGCAATAGCAGGCATGTTGTTCACTCCAGTCATGGACCCCCCTCGCCCCTTCCAGTCTCCACATTATTTTTTTCTTGATGGTTGCAAAAGTACTAACAGAGTATGCTTGGATTTATCTTTTATGGTTACTGAAAGCAGGCAAAAAAAAAAAGAAAGACGAAATAGCACTACCTTCCTTGCCGCGCGTGACACACTTTACTGAGGTGTGATGGTAGTTACAAAGGACTCTTACGCCAAAGAGGGCCAGACTAACTCACAAGTTGACCCTCGTAACGGCCATTACACTAAGCGCTTAAAGCGCCCATTCTTCAAGCAAAGAGTTGAATGGCTGCAAGAGAAATTGCTTTAACTAGCCGCTATTCGCGAACTTTATAGTCGTGTTTGTTCAGTAAAAGAGAGGTCTGTAATGATAAATAAAGGCAACTGCCCGTCTCTGGATAGTTACCTGCTGCGGCAACGATTACAAGTCTTATGTCATAAACTTGTACCCATTCAGCCCTAACCATTGACTAATCATTGTGTTATGGTAATACAGCAATATATAGTACACATTTTATCATAACTGAGCCTCCAAACAAATTAGGCACAAGCATAGGCTGGCAAGCTCACTCATGAGTCGACTAACTCAGACTCAGATCGGGCGGTGAGATTGAGTCTGAGTGAGTCGGGGAGAGTCAATATTTTGGTGAATTTGAGTCCGAGTGAGCCCGGCTAAGGAAAATTTTGGGGAGTATGAGTCCGAGTGAACTCTAAGCGCAAAATATATTTCTTGACTGAGTCTGAGTGAGCTCCTTCTTTTTTTTTTTTTGCGACCTATGGTCCTATCTACACGTCTTCAGCATTACTATCAGCCTTATATCAGCTCACGTTTATATTCACGTTTACTGACACATATTTCAATGCACTAGCGTTCAAACGCCACCTCAATATTTATTGATCAGAAACTTGAGTTACGGGGGGGGGGGGTACCTTGACCTCCCCCCGGAAACTCTTTCACGTGAAGTTGTTGATAAAAGTATCTCGTGTGAGCCGCCTCTTTCATAAATATTTCCTTACTAGATTGCAACCACTGATAACTCGTATTTAAAGGTACGAGATCAAAATGCGCCACGTAGAGAGCCGATTATGTCAGATATTGGTGTTAAAAAGCGTTGACACCATGATCGAAAAAACTATTACTCGCGAACGTACTCATGAGTCGACTCACTCAGGCTCACTCAGTCTCGGATCGAGCCGTGAGTTTGAGTGAGTCTGGATGAGCAATACTTTGGTGAGATTGAGTCCGAGTGAGTCCGGTTGACAAAAATTTTATTGAGCCTGAGTCTGAATGAGTCTGGTTGACAAAAGTTTTAGTGAGTCTGAGTCCGAGTGAGTCCAGTTGCGAAAAATTTTGTTAAATCTGAGTCCTAGTGAGCCCTTAGCGCCAAGTACGTGTCCTGAGTGATTCTCAGTAAGCTCAACTTTTTTGCCTACCTACGGGCCAGGCCCGTAGCCAGGGGGGGGGGGGCGAGCCCCCCCCCCCCGAAATTTTTATGGTACATGGTGTTTTACCAAAAATAAATAATGAAAATAGGCGTTTTTCTCAAATAGTCAAGGCTTTTAGCAAGTGCCCCCCTCTCCCCCCCCCCCAAAAAAAAAAAAAAATTCCTGGCTACGGGCCTGCTATGGGCATAAGTACAGCTTTGACAAAACAGCGGCATGCCTAGCGTATCTGAGCAGGGAGCTTGTACTTCTGAGTCGTGTTTCCTTTTGCTTTTACTGCAGAACTGCGCCTGAATATCAAGGACTAACAGGCTTAATGGCCAAACCCCATATGCGCGAAGATGCACGCGACAGCGACGAGCGACGCGACGTAGATCGCCTTGGCGCAAGCCATCGCTTGGATGGGCAAACCCCATTCACGCGACGGCTTCGGCGAGCCGATATCTCCACTGTTGCCGACATGAGGGCGTTTACGCGTACCCAAAGTGACCCGTTCTCAGCGGCATGCAATGTAAAATACGATGTTTTGTTGCATAATAATACATAAAATGTCTATCATTAGTTGTCTTACACTATTTTTTTTCGATCCCATCACTGCTGCTACGTGCCGCCAAGCCGTGTCACAGACGGCGCGGGGCTTGTCCCTGAGGTCGCTTTCACAACGTCAAAGTTGCGTTCGTCGCCGTTGGCCATGTTGATGAACGTTGTTGTTGGTGCGCGTCGATAGGCAAGTGGCGGCAACCAGCAGTACGTCACTGATGTACGTACATCCTGTTCCGGTGTGTTTACTATTGGCTGCTTGAGCACAGCACTTCCGGGCAACGGGCGACGGATTCGAATTCTCACATTTTAAGCAGCAAATTTGGCGGGACGCAACGTCACGCAGCATGAAATTGACGCTACGAAAAGTGAGGTCTTGTGACGCAATGAGCAGCATCAGTGCAATATCCAATCGTGTTGCATACATGGCGGCTCTTCGTCAAGCGTGCAGTAGTTTCGATAAACCGCAAGTTGACTGTACGCAAAGCCTAGTATCATATTTCGCTTTCGTTCTTCAGCGCAAATCTTTATTTCTACATGGTAGAGTGTGGCGAAGCGCTTCTTTGGGGAAAAAGTAACAACTTTTTATCACGTTACGTCGTCGCAAAATCCTGTGTCGTAGAGCTATTGCAGCGCCACATCACGAACGACCTCGCGTGACCGATCAAATAAGGCAACATGGCGGAATTCGACAACATGGCGGAATTTGACAATGTCCAGAATAGAACCCCAAATCTCAAAAACCGAGCTATATTGACCACGCGAGATGTCGCGCGAACGGTTCGTTTCGTCGCTCATAGCATCGCTCGTCGCTGTCGCGTGCATCTTCGCGCGTATGGGGTTTGGCCTGAAAGCTCGCTCTAGCATATAGCTCGCTATTAAGATTCCACGGCACCAATTTTTGCAAAGCTTTCTTGCGTACCAAGGACATTCTTGTATTCGGGAGTTGAATAGCATACAAGCTTCCGATAATAGTAATAAGTAGAGACCGGATTTTAGGCAAATGCCTATTTTGTTCCTTGAATTCCTATCGTGCCACTTTGATATATGAGCATGAATTATAGGTTAAGAAGGGGTTTTATAGTGTTTTTATAGTGCCTATAAATGCCTATTTTTGGGGTTCGTGCTTAAATGACTATAAGTGCCTATAAATGCCTATTTTCAAAAACGGCGCCTATAAGAGCACTATTTAACCTCAAATTTCGCTTTAGAGTGCAGTTTGAAACCGTTATTCATGTTACCGGGCAATATTGACCCTTTAAAACTCTATGAGGTTCAACCTAGCCCTCTAGTTCAACCAACTACCGGAAAAACAACCGCTAGCAGCAGTGAACCGGAATGGTAGCCCGTCTCGGCGTCTGCAGGGGAATGGGGAGAGGGAAATAAAGATGGGAATCAGAAAGAAGAGGAGAGTGGCATCCATTGCCCAGGACGCGGCGGGTGGCTTGTACAGCCGGTTGTCCAGTCCAGTGTCCCCAAGGAAGTCAAGAACAGCCTTGAAGACCTGGGTGTGGCGGTGGGCAGGGAACAGGAGGTCCCTCTCTGCAGCCGCGCAAACGTGGAGAACGAGTGCGAAACCATGACCCGTCAGGGGAAAGGAGGGTTTAGATCAAAATAAATAAAGATGTGATGCGCACGCGGCTTTTGTTTTCTTTGTAATTTACTTCTGAAAAAGCCGCTCACGAGGTCACATAAATTGTAGTTAGACACTGGGAGTTGTTGCGTGCCCAATGAAGAGCGTTTTACCGCAAGAATGTTTCAAATTGGTTCATTATGAGCCGAGAAACCGTGGTGCGAGAAGGCGATCTTTAAACCGTTGCCACTAGCCCCGTGTAGCCTTTGCAAGCAAGCACTTCCCTGCCCTCTTCAGTATCGGAGCCGTAGGATCACATGACGCAGACGCATCAGCATGTCATGCGCACGCAAGGTGACGTGCGCATGACGTGCCAGGGCCAGCTCGTGAACGCGATCGCTGTTGTGTCGTTTCGGCGTTCCTTTCTGTGGGATGGACCTCTCGGTGCGCGCACGTTTGGAGAGGCTGGCTCGGATCATGTATCGTTACCGCGATACACCGCGTAAACTGTTGTAAGGGACGATGCACCAAAAAGGCGCCAAGCGTTGTCAGGGCTGGCATCAGCACGACGCGGGAATGGCGAGAACTCGAACGCATGCGTCGCACGAACGCAGGCAGATTAGCCTGGCATCTCGCTGCGATTAGAAGTAAAAAAAGAGAAAGAAAAACATTGGCGAATGTTGCACTAAGCCGCGCAAAGCTCGAAACAGCAAAACTGGACGATTCTGAAGACTCATCTGGTCGCTTCGGTTGTTTCTAGACCTTAGCTAGGTGATGCAGGTTATTTATATGTTGATACTCAGCGTAGAAAGGTTCGAGTTAAACCAGACAGTCACAGACACGACACGGATGTCCAAACTCCCGAGACAGAACCTCGCGCTGAAACGAAGCGCTCGCCCCTCATCGATCTACGGGCACGTCGTCGTTGACGTAGGCCTTCCATCGCTTCGGGGTCTTCTCGCAGCCGCCGCTGCCTTTCCCGTTCCCTAGTATTCTCTGGTTGTACGTAGTCGGGCTCTTCGGCTCGCCGCCATCGCTTCTCAGCCATTTGTTGGGCTAAACGTTGCCTTCTTCATCTTTAGTTGACCAGTGGGGAGTAGTGGGACTTACCCAATTTCTGTGGCACATACCCGTTTACGAACATGATAGTTTTCTGGTAGGCCGTGGCACATATCCGTTTTCTGGTAGGCCGCACACATTGCGGCTAGCATTAACAGCTTCGCTGTTAAAACGCGTGCAAATTTCGTTTCTGTGTTTTATTATTTCTCTCAGCTTTCGGTTATTCATTCAAACAACATTAAACAAATTACACATGTCGTCTCGAATACTTCTCGCAGCGTCATGTGCTATTGTTGGCGACGTCAGAGACTCAGAGCATCAATGTCTACGTAGGTGAGCGACGTAAGAGCACACGACCACTCATTGTTGAACGACAGCCCTTCCTGCATGACGCAGGACCACTCGTTGTAGGTCAGCCCTTCGATCTTGGGGCGCGCGCCTACGAGAAGGGCAACGGCGTTCAGTTTGAAATTTCACATCTTTCCGCGGCGCGTAGCGTTGTAAACCTTGGCAGACGTGATCGTGAGAGCCCAGTGCATGAATTACACTTTTCAGCTCGAAATGATCAAACATGGTGAGGGGCCGTTTGGGGCGTTCACCAGCAGGGGAGAAATTGACCCTACACGACTAGCCCCGGCCATTACGAGGCATCCCTCCCTTCTGGTCTTTTAGCGGTCTGGGTATCTGCTCCTGTGCTGCCCTTCTCAGCCACGCCGAAAGGAAAGAGACCCAGGAGTGCGTTGATTCGGCGGTGGGCACTTGACTCACCATGCTAGGCAATAGCGCTGTGGTCTGTTGTTTCTTCTGTTCGTCCTCGTTCTTTTGCGCGGTTTATTCATTCGAGATAGGCAATAAAAGGAGACACCGTGTTCTGCGAGCAGTGCGGGTAAAGGGACAATTGCATGGCCATGCTGAACCGTTGGCGCCTTTGTGCCATCATAAACAACATTTCTGGCTTTCCTGTCGTACATACAGGTCGGGCACATCTTTGTTTGAAATTATATGAATTTATGTAAAAATTTATTGTGCCTATATTTATGATTTTGGAGCCCTAAAACGGTGTTTTGCCTGCCTATTTTTGGCGCCTAAAACGCATTTTTTAGTGCCTAAAAATCCGGCCTCCAGTAATAAGTGCTGGGGTTTCACGTACCAAAACCACAGACAAGCTTCTGTATGGCGAAAGGAATGAAAGTGCTCTCAAATATTACAGAAAGTACTACGAACGCTAAGAAAATGACGTTACGCATCTACTGTCATCCCAGTACACATGTACACATGTACGAGTACATGCGTACTCGTACATGTGTACTTGACGAGCTGACCACTGCCCCAGCAGCTTAATGGTAGAAAGACATGCGCTTAATGCGTTTTCTCCACACTTACTTCATACTATATTTTCATTAATTTCCGTTTTCCTTGTTATTCGTACGTTTCAGCTAAATATAACAGTCAATGTTCCCCTCTGCTTTCTTTATCTTCGTTGTCCGTTTTGTTGACGTTGTTGCAAGTAGCCTCGGAATTCTAGCACCCAGTACCGATGGTCCTTCTCGCTCTCAGTGTTTTTATTTATTTATTTATTTATTTATTTATTTATTTATTTATTTATTTATTTATTTATTTATTTATTTATTTATAAGTTCTACAGGCCTATACTTTGACCCAAGCAGGAGGGGCAACGAAAAAATACAAAGCTGTACAATGTTGCAGCACTTGATCACATAAGTGAAGAGCGCTTGAACAACTGTGTCACGGCACATAATCAGTAAACAGAAAACACGCATACGCAGCAGAAGTCTACAAATAATTCACTCGGGCATTGCCAACACATGCCATATATATATACATCATACAGAACTAAACTAAGCAAAAAAAAGTTTCAAGTTGTTTTTCAATATCTTCGAACTGAAAAAAAATTTGTTGGCAAGGAGTTCCAATAAGCAATAGTCCTGGGAAAAAAGCTATTTTGGAAAGCCGTGGTGCGAGCAAAAATAGGCGCCAATGAATATTTATAGTTATGTCCTTGCTTTTCTAGAAGATAAAGGTTTGACACAGTTAGGCCGATTTATTGTGACTTCACCGGAAAGGATTTTGTGTAGGAACGTTAACCGATTGATTTTCGTGCGAGTTTCCAGTGTTTGGATGCCGTTGAGTTTCATAAATTGTGTTGGCGAAGCATATCTTTTATATTTGCTGAAAATAAATCTGACAGCCTTCCGCTGAACTTTTTCAATCAAGACAACATCTTTTTTTTACATTGTGGGTCCAAAACAACCGAGGCATACTCAATTTTTGATCTAATAGAGGCGTTGTATGCCAATAATCTGATCTCCTTTGTGGAATATTTTGGTTTCCTCTTAAGAAACCATAGTTTCTACGTAAGTGTTTTTGTCAAAGTGACCCCAAGATATATGTCATTTTCTACATCTTTGAATGGGTGATTGCGGAGACAGTAAGTATGAAGGCTGGGTGCTCGCTTTCTTGTTATTTTCAAGAGAACAGTTTTATCGCTATTAAGTTCCATGCCCCAGTTTTGGCACCACTTGTCTATACGTGTAAGAGACTCCTGAAGTAACACGCGGTCGTTTACACAACACATTTCTTTAAAGACAACACAGTCATCCGCGAATAATCGAATAGATATGTCCCTATGTACGACATCAACTAACTGATTAACAAAAGATTAAGAATAAAAACAAGAAGCCTAACACAATACCTTGTGGCACACCAGAAGAAACACTCAGGGAAGAGGAAGCGCAACCTTCGAACTCAACAAATGGATCGTTGTTTAAACACGCATGAATCCACTTAACAATACGCGAAGGAAGCCTACTTCTCCGACATGTGTCAGCGGAATTTCGACAGAGCTGAGTCATAAATCTAAGTACAAAACTTGCAGTTTGATGTAGTTCAAAAAACCTTTTCATGGCGTATGAAAACGGCGAGAATAAATCCTTTCTCTTTTGTTGCGCGGCAACACGTCGTTGTAGATCTCGTGTCTTGACTCTCCAGAATCTGGTGCCTGCCATTGCGGTCGCAAAATGACCAAAGCGTAGCTACACACACCGAACACTGTGGTGAGCAAGATGATCATGCATGGTGTAGCTTTTCCTAGTGAGGCAAAAAAATACATTTATACATAATTTCTAAGAACGCAGCGTTTTCTGACAGCTCCGATCCTTCACGAGTTCATCGTAGTTTGTACCTACCGTTTTGGTGGTCGCGCTGCAGCATGCGTCTTTTTCGTATTTTGTTGTAAGTTGGCAATGCTCCGGCTTTTTTAATGCGTCGACATTGAACAGGTCAGTCCGCAGTAGCCGTCGCATGTTGCACGCCAACGCAAGAGATGCGAGAGAGAAGAATGATCGCCCAACGCGGCGCTTCACATCTGATCCCTTAATGTTCCCGCCAGAAAGGTAGATATGCAGTAGGCTGCTTTCTTGCGATTTTCATCTGGCCTCGCACCCGTCCGCAGCCTCCGTTGTGCGGTTATAGGCTATAGCTCACTCAAACGTGTGACATCATGCGAAGCTAGGATTGAGAAGACCTAATGCTGAGAATTTCGCTCTCTCCCTTAGGAAGGGAAGTGAACGGACGGAATAGACAAACAGACGGAGCGATAAAACAAATGTGTCTGAGTAAACTTAAGGAGGGTGAAAAGACGGAAACAGGGGCAATCGGTTTTTCCCTAGGATAACGCTTCAGTTCCATGTGTGGGGTTTCATGAAGGGGTGACAAATCTCTTCCTCCCGTCGCAAGAGCCAGAATACGCCTGGACGCAGACACGCGTGAGACAGGCAGCGTGAAAAGTGCATTAACCATGCTCGAGTGTGCACCAGCCGACGTCGCAATGTTCAAGGCAGTGGCGCAAAGAAAAGGAAGTCACAGCTGGTGTCGCAGATATATATATCTGCAGACATGAACGCGCAGGCTCCGGTTTCCCGTTTCTTGACGCTGTCATTTTCAAGGGCGCTCTTGCTTTGCTGCCTTTCCCGATGTCTGGAGCAATCCCGTTGTACCACGAGTATCCCTTACGTCCCGGTCAGATCAAAACGTCAAGATGCAATATGGAACGACACAAGTATAATCAGAGGACGACAAGTTTGTGTAAAGAACAATGTCCCATCAATTTCATTTGATGGGAAATCCGGCAGATTTCTGCAGTGGTATATTCGGGAAGGGACATTTTGGGGATGACTATTTGATCAGCCGGCTACGCTGAGAACTTTTAAAACGTACACCTCGACTAACGTGACCCTTTTTGGAGATGGATGACTATTCAATAGATGTTCGGCACGCCTATAAGCTGCACGTTCGATGTTCGATATATGTTTATCCGCAGGTGGCACAGTAATAACGCGAAGTAAACAATGTTCCAATAGCCGGCTGTCACTGTGTTGTTAGATATGCACTTAACGTAATGAACATTCGCCATGTATGACGTGTCATAGTCGTAAAGGGCGCAGCGCGTGAAGAAGCATAGAGCGCAAAACCCTCATTATATAGATGGCAAGCAGAGTTGGAGCATGCCATGGACAAACAAGAGCAGTGGCTCCGTAGGGATAACTTTTCCTCCCATGCTTGAGTGTACTATATACTCTTGCCAAAGTTTAGACAATGGCGGACAGCTCCACTTAACTGTTCCGTGACCAGACAACGTCAGCTCATTGACATCAACTTTCACTTTCTCTTCCTTGTTGACTTTCAATCTCCCTTCCCAGCTTTCACAATTTCTTAATTAGCTACCGCTGTAGCGACCGCTAGCTGTTCGGCCGCTCGTCACTTAGTGCCTTTCTTTGCCTTTGTTCACGGAGCATGCTAGACTAAATAATATCTCTCCTTCGTAGGTGAATGTACCCTTACTAGGCGGTATGCGTTTATTTAGAAAGCTCGGCGCTTACCCTGGCGCAAGGCCGCCGGACCTTTTCTTCCACCACTTTGTCTTTTCTTTCTCGTGGTGCCCTTGCATTTCTCCTTGCGCAGACAAAGCCAGCTGGGCAAGTTAGCTGGCCTCATGCTCGGTGCTCGTGGCTGGAGTCAGGCGTCATGTGTTACTTGAGTGCGGGCAGAACTTGTAGAGCTAGCGGTAAGGCACCGTTATATATTGTGTAGTTTAGCTCATTCAGACAGTCTGCAGACGGCCAGCATAGCGTGCCAAACGATTTGTGCACAGGCTGCGCTTCCATTTTTGGGACCACGCCCCGATCAAGTCACCGGGAGCATAAATAATGAGGCGATGCCGACTACATGTGCCCCTTTGCCTTTGATGTGCTTTGCGAAGCTAACGTGTGTAAGACAAGCCAGCCGACCAGCTCTTCGGCTGGACAGAGTCAGCTGTGGAACGATTGTCAGCAATCGATCAAGGGAGGATGCCGCCTAGAGAATAATTAGCCGGGCGTCCTTTAAAAATAGAAAGAATGAGCTGTAGCAAGTAATCTCGTGTTTTGCAGTGTTCTAAGCGTACGATATATACGGTAAAATCTCGATTCACACCCAATGTTTCGAGGCGACGAGCATCGCAAGCGTGTTGGTAAGCGTCCATAGTTGGCTGTAAGTTTACTTGTTTGAGTACTGTATAAAGCGGAATGCTGAAAGGTATAAGCGCACAGACGGAGCAGCTGCTCCACAACGCGGTGAACTGGCAGCTGCGGTCGCTAACGATCGCTGGTCGGATCGGCTGGTGCAAGAAAAGCAGTCCCGGAGGGGATGACGCCGTCTCACAGTAGCCAGGAAGGTATATTCAGCGCAGCCCAGCGGTTACCGGAGGAGAACCAGGGCGAAGGGCCGTTAGATAAGTGCCAACTTGCTCAAACGAGAAGCTTTAAGGCGTGGTATATAGGGAGGAGTTTATCGGCGGGAGCTTCGCATGGGATGCATTATCGCATTGACACTTCGTACAGCGGTCGACGTACTGTTCGATTCCAGAAGTGCAATTGTACAGTCTACCGGCACCGTTTCGCATTTACAATACCCTATCTTTTCCCTGACGCACTCTTGCTCAATAAAAGCGTTCTTTAGAGCTGTATACATCGGTCACGGTGGTCTAGTGGTTATGGTGCTCGACTGCTGACCCGAAGGTCGCGGGATCGAATACCGGCCGCGGCGGCGCCGCACTTCAATCGAGGCGAAATGCGTGAGGCTCGTGCACTTAGATTTAGGTGCACGTTAAAGAACACCAGATGGTCAAAATTTCCGGGGCCCTCTACTACGGCGTCCCTAATAATCATATCGTTGTTTTGAGGCGTACAACCCCAACAATTATTATCAAGTTAGACTTGCACACAGTTAGCGCTGAGTAAAGCAGCCTCAGATTGAGTCATCCTGTATTACATGCGTAGGAGCGACCCGCGGGAGCTCTTTGTAACAGTCAAAAGTAGGGATGCACCACTTATACAGGGTGTTTTTAGGGGCGAAGCTCCTTAAAGCGGCACCCGTTCGTCCCTCGTAGTCGTAGTGCGTAACCAGTCGTAACGCTAGTACCAGATCTTGACCTCCAAGGTGGTGCCGGTGGGAGATTGTGGTGATTCTTGGGCCCTCAGATGCAGGAAAACCAAGGCACGAACAAGAAACACATTTATCGACTTGACACACACACAATTTCACACACACAATTACACACGCTTTGTCTCACTGAACAATACTAATATCCCTAAGTCCTAAATCTTAGAGTTTCAACCCGCACGCGAGAGGATCGGCGCGTCCTGACGTATAGGCCCGTCGAACGTCACTCACAGTACCGCAGTCAGGTAGTGACGATCCCAGCACGGGGCGGACAGGTGAGTGATGCAGTCGTGCGAAGGTGCACGAGCAGACGACGACCTGCTCGTCGCGGAACGCACAGGCCCACGCTGACGACAGCGAACTCGGACGTGGCACCACGGCCACGATCTCGACTCCAGAACGGAGTCCGCTTGGACGTGGCGCCGAGGCCACGATCTCGGCTCCGGAACGGGGTCAGCTCGGGTTGCGCCGGAACCGCCTGGACGTGGCACCGAGGCCACGATCTCGGCTCCTGGCCCGCACGCTCGTTCACCCCAGGAACAGCTGCTAGGCCCGGCCCGTAACGATTGCTCGTTCCCGGGACGCTCGTTCCTGGCCGCGTTCTTCCAGCCCGGCGACGTTCTCCAGCTCTCGAGCTTCGCGAGCGTCTCGCTCGCGCACACCGTCGTCGTCGTCTTTGGTTCGGCGTACTCTCTTGTGGCTTATAGTCTCTTTCAGTCTCTTACTACACTTCCCCCCACTTTCAGTACGTTGTTCCGCGGATAACGTTAGTATGAACGCGAACAACGGAACACAGCAATGGCAATGCAATCACCGAGCATATGCAAATAGTGCCAAGATTGCAAGTCTTCTGTCGTTACACAAACACTGTTACTCACTGTTCGGTACACTCTGACACAGAAGATGAAACGCGCTAATCGCACGTTTGATACGGCTGGCGGTGGCATATACGGTTTTATCCACCTGCATACCGCGTACACGTCACAACGAGGCGCGCGCACACTGCCGGCTCTGGTGAATAAACACGCGCCGACGCACAGCACACACAACGCACGATTCACACCGTGGATGTCTAGTTGTCTTACTGTCTTCACCTGGTCCTCTTTGCGCAGCGACGACACCACACCATGCTCGCGGTAGTCGTCGTCACCGGTAGTCGTTGTCAGTAAGTATTGTCACGTCGCTTGTACGTCTTAGTCTTGCGACGTTGAAAGTGACTCTGGGAACGTGGCAGTTGTAGCGGCGGCTGAGGCGATGATGGCGACTGATCCATCTGTGCACTGAGGCTGTCCGTGCCATCGCTGCGGAGCGTAAGATACCCCGGACGAGATTGACTGAGGCGGCCGGTATTGCGTTCCTCGAAGTAGGAGTGTTGCCTGGGTCGACGACGTTGTGGTACCCTGGGCGTCGTGTCCAGGGGCAACCATGTCTCATCTTGTGGGGTAGGTGTGCCGCGGTAACGTGTCGAATCCGGTCGCGAATTCGGCCACGGCGAGGTCGATAGCTGGGACGATCCAGATGGAGGTGCCGTTGCTTGCCATCTCTTCGCGCATGCCGTCTGGTTATCGCTGTTAGCTGCAGATAGACTGCTGTCACTAGGTTCGGGCCTAGGTGCACGTAGTCGGTTCGCGACGCGACTTACTGTGACCTGGTCATGTCGCCTACTACGACGATTTGTAGGGGTTTTAGGCGTCTTTTCCTCGATGTCTGCGCTGCTACTGGGATTGGTAGTCTGGGTTGCCGTCACTCTCGAGGTGTCCAATGGCACGGCTCCCTTGATGTTTCCCAGGACAACATCATAAAGTGAGTCTCGCAGGCAGTGAGCACGAACTTCTCCCTTAAAAATTGGTGTATCCAGGAAGACCACAGCTTCTGGTAGGTTACGCACTGTGCGGTCAAGGAACAGTACCGGCCGATACGTACCGGTCAACCTTTCCTTTGGCACTAATGCCTGTCGCACTACGACCGTATCGCAGCCAGTATCGCGCAGTACGGTAACTGGGCGTTGATCCATAAACCCTTTCACAATGGGCACGTTCTCAATGTTCTCAAGTACAACACTTCGGCTGACTGCAGTGTTGACAACAGGAACCTTTTCACCATCTCTCAGAATGACGTATTCCGCATTCCCTGCTGCTTTTTCCTCGTTTCTTTCACCTGATTCCATGCACGATGCTTCACATCTGTCCCCTCTGCCGGCGGAATACTTGTCACTATTGTGACCATGCACTGGGGAACATGCTTTCGTGCGCGACCAGCATTCAGCCGCTCTGTGCCCTTTCTTATCGCACAGAAAGCAACGGTCGTCCGCCCGAAGCGTCTTCCTTGCGAGCTCCGTCCTTAGAGATGTGGGCGGACCCGTTTCTCCACATGCGCGTTCCTTGCCCAGATTCACCAGTGACTGAGCATCCATAAAGTTGTCCGAAGTCTGCGCTATCTCCTGCAACGTTCGGCAGTTCCTCTCCTTCAGAAACACTCTCAGAGCCGGAAGACAACTCTCCATGAATTGCTCGGCGATAATCAGGTCTCTAAGGCCATTAAAGGTCTTGTCGGATTTTGATAGCTCCAACCAATGGTCAAAATAACCAGCAAGCCGAGAAGCATACTGCAGGCCGGACTCATTGTCTTCGGGTTTCGCTTTGCGAAATTTTTCCCGATAGCCCTCTGCAGTGTACCGAAACCGCTGCAGTAGCGCCGCTTTTAGCTGGTCATAGTTCAACGCAGCTGTTGGATCTAGCCGGCCTATCACAGTTAGGGCTTCTCCAGTCATGCACAGACTCAGTGAAAGAGCCCATTTCTCACGGGGCCACCCTTGGCACGTCGCGACCCGCTCGAACCGCTGTAGGTACGCGTCGAGATCGTCGCGCGTTTCGTCAAAGGGCGGTATCAGTTTATGAGGGCTATATACTTCCGGTGCACGTGTAGTGCTCGTGGTGACGCTCGAGGTAGCTCCCCCTGGTTCATTAGCCTCGGCTGACTGTCGTCCCGCGCTTTCCTGAAGTTTAAGCTTCAGCTCCAAAATC
The DNA here is from genome assembly GCF_013339695.2 of Rhipicephalus sanguineus. Classification (NCBI taxonomy): domain Eukaryota; kingdom Metazoa; phylum Arthropoda; class Arachnida; order Ixodida; family Ixodidae; genus Rhipicephalus; species Rhipicephalus sanguineus. The sequence continues at coordinate 121,575,351 of NC_051176.1, forward strand.
TTGAGCTCTTGTTCCTGAAGTTGTCGCTGTCGTTCGGCGCTTTCCTTCGCTTCTTCTCTTTCCCGTGCGTGTTCATCGCGAGCTAGGGCGCACTCTTTCTCTACCCATTCTCTAAGCTCAGCCTTCTCGAGCCCTAGTTCTCGGCCAAGTGCAATAAACTTTTCCCTGTCCATGGCCTAGCCCCGCATCTGAGTAATGGCTGTAATATTAATGTGCCATCCTGGCAGGCTCGCCAAATGTGGTGGTTCTTGGGCCCTCAGATGCAGGAAAACCAAGGCACGAACAAGAAACACATTTATCGACTTGACACACACACAATTTCACACACACAATTACACACGCTTTGTCTCACTGAACAATACAAATATCCCTAAGTCCTAAATCTTAGAGTTTCAACCCGCACGCGAGAGGATCGGCGCGTCCTGACGTATAGGCCCGTCGAACGTCACTCACAGTACCGCAGTCAGGTGGTGACGATCCCAGCACGAAGCGGACAGGTGAGTGATGAAATCGTGCGAAGGTGCACGAGCAGACGACGACCTGCTCGTCGCGGAACGCACAGGCCCACGCTGACGACAGCGAACTCGGACGTGGCACCACGGCCACGATCTCGGCTCCAGAACGGAGTCAGCCTGGACGTGGCACCGAGGCCACGATCTCGGCTCCGGAACGGGGTCAGCTCGGGTTGCGCCGGAACCGCTTGGACGTGGCACCGAGGCCACGATCTCGGCTCCTGGCCCGCACGTTCGTTCACCACAGGAACAGCTGCTAGGCCCGGCCCGTAACGATTGCTCGTTCCCGGGACGCTCGTTCCTGGCCGCGTTCTTCCAGCCCGGCGACGTTTGCTTGCTTGCTTGCTTGATCCTCTTCTAGTGGCTCTTACCCACAAAGGGGGATTGGCCATGAAACCGGCGGTATACATTACATGGAAATTTAAAATTTAGGCAAAAGTAATTGAATTAATCGGACTACAAGCGAGTATTGAAAATAAAATAAGAATCTTTGGGTTATGTGCCAATAGAATGAGAAAAGAACCGTAATATCGAAAATAATCAATGAGAGAAAAGAATTATAAAATACCAAATTGCAATAGGAAATAACTTAATAAGGAACTCTTCTTGCGTCTCGAAGAAATTCGCAGACAGCTATGCAAACGTTCCTGTTGCTGTGGCCCAGAGAAGACGCCCCAAGGGAAAGAATATTTGCAGAATCTAGAGGAATGTTCAAATTTCTGAATAAATATTCGAAATGTTTTTTCCTGTGACTAGAGAAACGACGGCAATGTATTAAAAAGTGATCAATGTTTTCAGGCTCTTGACATAAAAAGCAAAGAGGGGACGGAACCAGACCAGCCCTGTGTAAATAAAAATTTAGAGGAGGAATACGGCATCGAAGTTTAGTAAGGGACACCTCCAATTTACGAGAGGGACACCATTTATTGTTCCAAGGAAAAGAAAGGTGACCATATTCTTGCTGTGGTAATCTTGCTTTCATGGAGTCCTGATGTAGTGCGTATTTTCGGAATCTAGATGCAGTAATAAAGTCTGTATCTGGTACAATGTACATTGCAGGACCATCTAGGGACCACCGCGCGAGAACATCCGCCATCTCGTTTAAAAATATGCCACGGTGGCCTGGCACCCATACCAACCGCACTGTGCTTAAGTTTTTAGGAATTAATTACATGAACACATTTGAGGAGGAGGACTCGGGCGGAGAAGCTGAAGTGAGAGCACTACAGACAGATTTCGAATCAGTGACTATTACAGCTGACGACTCATTTGCTGAAAGCTTGCGAAGGGCTAAAAGAATTGCTAAGAGCTCTGCTTCAAATATTGGAGTATAATCCGGGAGTCGCAGTGAGAATGACCAAGGTAAAGCCTCTGAGAAAATACCTACTCCCGCTTTCTCTTCACGCATGGATGCATCAGTAGCAATTACGTTAAAAATTCCCAACTGACCTAAATGGTCTTCTAGCAAGCCTTTCAGATATCTAGAGGGAAGAAATTTAGAATTGGATGGGAATATATCATCGAATTCAATTTTTGTCTTAGCCAATGAGTAATCGTTTGAAACAATGTTGCGTATATTCACCTGTAAAGGATCTAGCTGCTCCTGCACAAACAAAACTTGCGGCTTATGTATCCGAGACCATGGCTCATTAAAAAATGATCTCGATTCAGAAATGAATACAAACTGTAAACGTCTTAGAGAAGATGCGTAAATTTTTAAATACGTGTTGACCGTAAGAATGCGGAATCTGCAAGTCAGAGTAGGTACTCGGGCTTCTTGATATAGAACACTGTTCGCTGTAAATTTCGGAACCCCTAGACAACTACGAAGAGCCTCGCGCTCTAAAAGAACCAGGGGATTAATTTTGTATGCTGGCCCCCCAGAGAATAACACGCAACCAAATTCTAGAATCGGGCGAACATACATACGGTAAATCATAAGGAGATTGTCCCTGCGTAACCCAGTGGGGTGACGACCAAGTTTACGAAGCATTCCAATATTGCGAGTAGCCTTCGATTTAATATGCTCAATGTGATGTAGCCAAGTTAGTTTTTCGTCATAAAACACCACCAAATACTTAACGCAGTCTTTTTGGGGAATTATTTCTTGACGGTACTGTAGTGAAATGCTAATTGGAGCATTCAAAGGAAAAACAATAACGGAACATTTACTGACGTTTAGTGTCATTCGTATCTGTTCAAACCATAACTCTAAAGTTCCTAAATATGATTGTAGTGTAGCATGCAATGACTGAATATCACACGCAGAAGAGAAAAACGCGATGTCATCTGCATATACATACAGATGAACGTTAGTCTTCATAGGAACTGAACTTAATAGAACATTAAATAAAACAGGAGAAAGAACGGAACCTTGAGGGACTCCTCTGGACTGACTATATTTTGGGGAAGATAAGCCACGCTGGGAACAGTAAAATTTTCTATCCTTTAAAAACTCATACAGCCAATTAATAATATATTGCGGGAAGTTCAAGTTTGTTAGACAGTTGAGCAAGGTAGCATGTTCTACACTGTCGTATGCCTTAGCCAAATCTAATGTTACCAATGCTGAATATTGCCGCCTGTGCCGAGCGAGCTTAATCCGTCCCTCTAAATCCACATGTGCAAACCATATAGAATATCCTGGTCTAAAGCCTATCTGACATGGGCTCAGAATTGAGTTAGCTGCTATAAATTTGTTTATCCTATTGTACACAACTCTTTCAATTAATTTAATAACATGTGAAGTTAGTGCGATAGGTCTGATATTATCAATATGTACACCTCCTCCTTGTTTTTTGAGCAGTGGAATTATTTTTGCAGTTCTCCAATCTGGAGGAACCCAGCCATTCTTGAGTGAGTAATTGACAAGATTGAGAAGGTCCTGAGAAGACACCTCAAATAGCAATTTTAACATACCTGTTGAAATGCCATCTGGCCCTGGAGCTGAATTGGGAAGAGTGTGAACAACACTTGCAAGTTCTTCTATAGCTACTCGCTCGAAATCATTCACACAAGAAGGTTTGGGGAAAACGGATTGCAGTTGAGAGGTGAAGCGCTTTTGTAAGCCTAGTGCGATGCCATAAGTCAGCCAATTCTGATGGAGAGAGAACAACGGATTCAATGTTTATGGGCGAAGGGATAATTTTGCGCGACCTAAGAAATCGAAAAAGGGCTTTCTTGTTCCTACTCTTTGAGAGAAAAGCATAACGGTTTTCATCATACTTAGCTTTCACCATGGAAACAGTTCTCTTAAACATCGCTTTGGCGAATTTATAGTTACTCCAATTAGTAGGGCACTGGTTGTGGAGAAGTTTTTTCCATGCGGCCTTTCTACGCCTGTACTCTCGTTCACACTCTGAATCCCACCAACCACTCACAGGTCTTTCTTTTGCTGAGGTTACCGTAAACTGCGATTTCTTCATAGTGCATTTTAAAACCGAACACAGACTCATAGCGTTAATATCACTATCGGAATTGGTCAGAGAGGACAAAGCTGACTGTAGGCAAGTTTTAAATTTGGAATAGTTAACAAAACTGTGAGTTGGGATATCCAATGGGACCAAGGAGTAATTAATATCAATCACTATTGGGCAGTGATCACTATTAGTTGCAGTATTCGCTACAGACCAAGAAGAGATAAGGGTTGAGCTAGCGAATGATAAGTCTAAAACAGATCTTGAAGTACCTCTTACAAAAGTAAGAACTTTGGAATTGAGACATGTATAGTTGTTTTTACAGATCCAGTTCCACAAAATTTTTCCTGATGCGTCTGTGCGATACCCCCAAGATACGTGGTGCCAATTAAAGTCACCCGCTAATAACGTATTCGGTCTACAGAGACTCTGAGCGGAGTCAAGAATACGTTCATCTTTTACGCCAATCGGAAAGTAGCTGTTCACAAGAGTGATTGGACCCGATCCTGGAGTTTCAATTTCTAATACTAAAACTTCGTGATCACTTGACATTGTCTGGAAAACAACTTTCGCTCTATGACAAAATTTTGATGCGATGAAAAACGCTATTCCTCCACCTCGTGAATTCCTGTCTAGCCGGAAACATTTATAATTTGGTAGATGAAACGTTTGACCTGAAGACAACCAAGTTTCTTGTAATAAAATAACGTCCGGAGAATTCTGAGAAATAAGGTATAATAAATCGGTGACAGCAGAAAGTATAGAACGGCAATTCCACTGAAGGACTCTAAGACACCCTATTGTGATGACAGAAAAGCAGTCGCAACTGCTTGATCCAAAATACTATCTTTTAAAAAATCATTTCTGGTCAAAGACTCCTTCACACTTTTCTTGGATTTAGGAGAAGAACTGTGCTTCTTGTGAGTTGGAGATATGGTGCGTTTAAGCATCCGGGCATCCATGTCTACATCCTGAATACTCTGAGAGCCGGAATCGGACAGACATTCTTGATCAGACATTCGTGAGTTAGAAGCTTGCTTGACATTAATACTAGAGATACCTGATAGAGACCCAAGTGAAGACTTATTTAGTACCAAAGGATTCTGAACGCTCTTGGCTAACTGCTCCGAAATGCCAGATAACTGCGCCGAAATCACTTGAGCCAATGTCTCTGATATGTTCAGCAGAAGTTTTTCTAGGGACTTTTCCACTACTTTCTCAACAATAGAAGAAATTGACTGAGTAAGTGATGCATCCATATTGAAAGACTGACGGGCTGTAACGCCTGCATATCCTTGTGTTCTACTCTGAACCTCGGCAAGAGCTTCTCTGCGCGAGCATCGCCTTCTCTCAATGATGTCAAGGACCTGCATTTCTTTAGCCTTCGCAGGACAATCGGAGTGATCCGCTGTGCGAGTGGCTTGGCATAAGCAGCAGGATTCATTAGTTGAGGTGCAATCATCAGCACTGTGTTCAGCTCCACATTTACGACATCGTACATTTGATCGACAACCGTTCGCACTATGACCATAGCGCCAGCATTTACCACATTGGAGAGGTCGAGGAGCAAGGGGTTCAACTCTGTAGATTAATGGCCATGCTTTAATTTCTGATGGACGCGATGTCCCTGCAAATGTGGCGATAACTGACTCGGTTGGAATCCTAACATTGTTCACTTGCCTGTTACACCGATAAACGGAAACTGCACCTGCCTCTGAAAAAACATCCAAGATTTCCGCCGGGCTAAGGCTGGCGTCGACTCCACGGATTAGGCCTTTGCTGCAAGCAAGGTGGGGTGGAATGAAACAGCTCACCGGTACTGAAGCAAAAGACGAGCACTTTAGAAGGTCCTGAAGACAGGCCTGGTCTGGGGAGCAGCAGAGAATGCCGCCACGTCCGAACTGTCGGACCTCAGTGATCTGCAGATAATGAGGGGTCACCTTGTGAAGCTCAGATTGAATGGCCTTGGGGTTCTTCATGCGAATAACTCCACCATTCGTAGGAACCAGAGCAACAGGAACGGCACTGATGCCTCCACGCAAGAAGAGGTCCAATGGTACATCCTGAGAGGGGATTGAAGCAGACCAGAGGGAAGCCCTCTGGCCCGGAGATGAGACAGACATCAAAAAAGGAAAGAAATCACACTTAAAAGCGTTATCAGATAATACTGGAAATTAAACAGATAAAAAGAACAGTAACCGCCGGTATCAAGACCGAAGAAAATTCCCGCAAGTGGCTTCACCACAAGAAGAGGACAGCAGCAGCAGTCGAACGATCCAGCCACGCACTTGGCGACGTTCTCCAGCTCTCGAGCTTCGCGAGCGTCTCGCTCGCGCACACCGTCGTCGTCGTCTTTGGTTCGGCGTACTCTCTTGTGGCTTATAGTCTCTTTCAGTCTCTTACTACAGAGATTCTTCCTGTGCGTTGTTGAACAATAAAAAATTCGCAGCGTGCGCGTTAACTAAAAGCCGAATTCTTCTGTCTCTCATTCCCCATTAGCAGCCATTGGCATGTTCCAGTAGGAAACGTTAGTAGAAGTGTAAGTGTTAGCTAAAAGCCAATTTCTTCTGTCTCTCATTCCCATTAGCAGCCATTGTTTACCTCCAAGGTAGTGCCTGGTGAGATTTCTCCTGTGCGTGATTAAACAATAAAAATTTTGTTCAAAACGCCGTTGATTGATGAAATAAACCAACGAAAGACGCCAGGTGTTTTCTAAAAGCAAAACGAAAGAACGCCAGATATTTCTAAAGCAAAACGAAAAGACGCCAGCTGCTTAACGAAAGACGCCAGATGTTTTCTAAAGCAATGGTTTTCTAAACAATGAAAATTCACAGCGTACATGTAAAATTAAAGTGAGCTGCAAGTCGTCATAACTCTCATCGAACCTTTAGTATAAACGCGCCCGATCTCACGTCGGTGATGATGTACTGGGCAGAATTCACGGAAGATTCACGGTTTACCGATGAACCTCCGCAGCTTCGCCCACTCATCATCATTCACTCCGTGGATATGCTGTGATTTTTTTAGACCCTACTAATGTTTTATAAAAAGGCGATGACATAAGATAA
>NC_051176.1:121582446-121616662 GCF_013339695.2 Rhipicephalus sanguineus
CCAACGAAAAAAATGCAGTGTCATTATGAATATACCGTATTTACTTGAATCTAAGCCGATTTTTTTTTCGAAAAAATGATGTGCGAAAGTGGGGAGGGGGGGGGTTGTCGGCTTAGATTCGAGTATAATGCTTAAGCTTTTTTTTTTTCTGGCCTTGCGCATTCGTGGGTCGGCTTATAATCGGGGCGGCCTAGTCGAGTAAATACGGTATAGCTACACATTTTCCAAACCAGTTTGAATATACGGTGACAACATGTACGCAGTTTTCATTATTTGAAGCTGTTTACATGCAGCATTTCCTGTGCTTAAATAAAGATTTGTTTCTTTTATCATGAAAGGAGAATCTACGGAAACGTGCCTGTTTTTATTGCGTTATTTACTAGAGTGCTGGAAGCAAACACCTCGCGGGTGTAGCTCCAAGAAGTTCACGATGTCCGCTGCGGTAGTAACGTGGCTCCGTGCTCGGCTGCTTACCCGAAAGTCGCGGGGTCCGACCCCGGCCGTGGCGGTCGGATTTCGACGGAGGCGAAATGCTAGAGGCCCGTGCTACTGTGGCGACGTCAGCCCACGTTAGGAACACCATTATGGACGAAATTTTCGGAAGCTCTCCACTACAATGGGCCTCATAATCATATCCTGGTTTGGCTCATAAAACCCCAGATATTGTTTTAAAAAATTGGAATATATTTGGATTATGCAAACGCAATATAGTGGTATTTTTGCCATTGCATTTGGCTAACAAAATATTTTTGCGTATCGCTTGTGGCAAGTGACATAACTACTTTTAGTACTGAGGAATGCTTTTCTATGACAATATATAGTAAGCTGATCTTTATGCATAAAAAATTATGTTCCCGAAGATTAAAATGCAGTATTGACACGGCAGTAACAGGCAGTAACAGAAAACACAGCCTTTGTTACTCGATATCCAAACTTGTACTTATAGATAACGTTTCTGTAAACGAAAACGGACACTATTAGCGAAATAACAGAAAAATGAAAACAGAAAACAGTTTTTTCAGTGTCTGAAAAGTGAAGCATGTTTTTAAACATAAAATTTCTGTACTGTAAAAGAGAAAATAACAGTGAAATAACAGAAAGAAGACAAACAGAAAACCAGTTTTTCTGTAACGCAAAACTGAACATTGTGTTTATGCAGAAAACTTCTGTGAAGTAAAACGAAAAAAAATATGTTAAAACACAGAAAACTTCAAAATAGAAAACATAGCTTTACAGAAATTTTGTGGCAAGAGAGCTGCCAGACAATTTCTGTTTTTTTCACAAAAATATTTTTACAGTGTACGTCAAAGAACCCCAGGTTGCCAAAAGGTATCCGAAGTACCCCCCCCCCTCCCCCATTCTCCATTACAGCGTGCCTCATAATGATATCGTAGTTTCGGCACGTGGGTGGCCCTTACACCTGCTACCATTTCAACGTGGAACTGGTCGCAGAATAACAGATAGGTGGGCAAGTTGGTTTGGGTTGGTTTGGTTGTTGATATCATTCTTATGTTGTTCGCTTCACACATCTGTGATGATTTTTTGTGTGTGACGAAGCTGGTCCTGGTGTGTGACGAAGCGCATGTCCTGTTTTCTTTGTTGTCCTTTTGTACTCGTCCTAGAGCTGCCTTTTACATCATTACAAAGTGGTCGCATTTGCCACTGGGTGCCACGTGTCCATACTGCTCCGTCCCAGTGATGGAAGCAGACGCACAGCATCTCATACACGCAAAGTGTTATGCCTTAAGGGCAAGCCTTACAGCAATGAAAAAAAAAGCTACCATTGCACTACAAGTATCTATACTAAAGAATATTTTCTGGAATCTCCTGAGTATTTGTAAAAAACAAAGCTTGCCCGAAAATAAACAGAAGCATGGCCCATACAAAACACAATTCTTTATTAAAAAAGAGATATGTGTCATAGTAGACACAATGTGCACCAGTTCACAATCCACATGTTGTGCATGAACGCGCTAAGTGGCGTGCAGTGCGGAGGTCATAGACGTTGTGTAAACTTCTAGAGGTGCAATGGTTTTGGAGCTGAAACTTTCCAATGGAGAAGCCCAACATGCCGACTTAAACAAACATATTTTTTTAAAATGTCCCTGTCTCTAGCGTTTGTCTTTCGATGAAGTATATGTATTGGTAAACAATATTAAAGGTGGCAGCGTTTGTTTTCAAGGCACAATAGAGTGCTTAACCTCAGAAAGCGTTAGTATCGGTTCACAGACGGTGCTCTGTTCGAGTCCATGTGGGTGTTTTTTTCACTTGGGTTCACCGGTGAACTGAAGGGCGAGACATTGAGAATAGGAGGAAGGGGAGGTATGTCCAATTGCATTTGCATAGTTTTGCATGCATCATTCCAACTCCTCTAAGCGTACTCCTCGGGTTGAAAAACTGTGCTCAGCTGTTGAAGCCTCGGAGAAGTGTCATTTTGTCTCTTTCATAGGCGTTGAGTTTCTTGGACATGGGCGAGCGTTCTGCAGAGCTGGCTTTGTCGTTGGCCGGTCACCACAGTGATCCATTTTGAGAAGCGTGCAAACGAATGAGGAGTAAGGTAAGAACACAGGAAGGGCGCTGTCCGTCAGATGCTTAATGATTACGGACGTGCTGTCAGAGGACAGCACGCGACCACACTGGCGGTAATTACCTTGTAAAGGGGGAACCCGGTATATTTTTCCATAGAGAGAGATAAAAGCAGAAAACCCTTATTAATATACCGACACAGCAGGGTCCATCGAGGGGCCCTGGTCGTGGGTGGAGTCCCGAGAAGTGACGTATTTTATTAAACGAATATTAACGCAGCGACCCGACAGCCGTATGTCACTGGTTGCGTGGGTGATGTAGGAAGTTTGGAGGACAAAGTGTCTGCGACAAAACTAAGTCACGAAACAAAGAATTAACGAAAGGTAGTTAATTATTTTTATATTAATCTTGCGTATATATTTATTCATTTATATTTAAATATGGTTTTCTACAGCCCTATGCAGAAGTGGATACAAATGAAGAACAACGTGTACTTGAACAAACATAGTTGAGAAAAATTGGCATCGAGTAAAAGAAGAAAGTCGTATTTTACTTTTTTGCACAACCTTATCTTCAAGACGGAGACATTAGGCACTTTTAGCTGACCGCTTCTGCAGTCCGTTCCCGTTCCGCTCAAACGCTCAACGCTACCGGAGCGCAACGCGCGTTGTTGGTTTTAGCCAAGCGTCTTTCTGTCAAGGCAAGCGCGACGCCACCTGTGCATGAAAGTCAAAAGTACGTTGAAGAAGAAAATAACAATTGTACTTATCTTGCAGCGAGAAAGGAAATTCTGTTTTAAAACAGTGTGAATTGATTTATCTTCGCGTTGCGGTGGTGCTTGACGCATGAGCCTTTTATATCTTTTTTGTCACCTTGGCTCGGCGCTGCACTACAATCTAAGCTACAATTATTCAATCTTATGGGCATGGTGTCTTCATGCTGTTAGGTATACATTGTGCTCGCCCAAGTTCCTCTGTGTTCTGCTGTACCCTTTTTGTATAGCGAGTAATCGTAGACTGAAGGCTGCATTGCTCATACCGGATACAATCCACAGAGCCCAAAGGGTAGCTTTGTTCGGAGAAGAGGCACTATGCATAATGCTTCGTGCAACTACAATTCTTATTTAACGACAGCCCCTTGCGTGACTAATTGCGTTATTTACACTGAGCAGTACGATTATAAACTGTTTTCCATTTTGTTAACTGCTGAGATACAGCAGGCCCGGCATTTTCTGCCTGAAGTGCACATGCATCCAGGTAGAAGGGTATTCCATTTCGTTAATTACTGAGCAGCTTCTTATGTTACAGAAATAAATATTTGCATTCGACAATATTGGATTATTAATGCTAAAAGAAAAGGCTCATTTTCTGCTCCAAAGCGGGGTTTTATCTGCTCCAGAAGTTGGACTAAAATTGCTTCGATCAATGACATCACTGAAAGTGGGGGTGAACCGGGAGATGCAAAGGTGTTGTTTTCTTTATTGTGAACAAGGGTACAGATACGGTGACGGTGCGGCACAAATGCCTGGACATAATGTGGCTCTTGGACTGAGGTTTCATCTTGTCTGTTGTCCACCTGCACTGCAGTGTCACTACTCCCTTGGACTGGTGGCTCAGGTTCCTCATCTCCAATCATTCCCAAGAGCAGTGATGCCGGTGACTGATTTTCTGCAGCAGAATAGAGGACAATGCAATGAAATTTAAAAAAATTCTTACCCAGGGGAAGACTATTGCAAATAAGCGATGAAATCCCGCAATGAGGAAATCATTTCCGGTACACCATGCTTCTCGTCCTGTGTGAAGCTACTCTGAAAATTTAGGTTGGGCATAACCGATTGAGCTGGTATTGAGTTTGACGAAGAATGAGAAAAGTAAGTGAGAATGAACAATGTCCTACGCACTTGCTTGTCCCCCTTTCTCACGGCGCTTCAAAAAACAGAAATTTAGATTAAGAGTGCTTTCGACTCTCTGAACAGAGTTAATAACAAGCACCACGAAATAGGAAGCAAAACGTAATCACATGCTCACATAACAGCGCACAGCCACGAGCATGCAGTCAGCACTACAACACTGAAAAACATTTATGAGAACAACACAGCGTTAGCAGTTTTTCGCAAGAATACAACATCAACATGTCATCACAGATCGCCAAGTTCTTTGGCGTCATTATGTTGTCCTATAACATCACGTCACATTACGAATTCATCAAATAACATCGTCCATTTGAAATTGCCTCCGTGATTGGTGCACCAATCACGGAGGCAATGCAACGCAATAACGGAGTTCTATCACCAAGTGCAGCACAGAAAGGCCGGCGTTATAGTCAGTGAAAATTCTTCCGTCCCATACCTACACTCTTAAAAAAAATGGAGCGACCCTCTCTCCTTTAAGGGAGAAACGGCGATGTCCCCAATGTTCGTCTTCAAATGGAGAAACCGTTCCTCCCTTTTCAATGGAGAAACCGTCAAAATCAAGATGGCTGACGCCAAGCCAGTGAAGCGAGCAATAGATTTAGGCCTAGCGAGCGCGTCGATTCTCGACTGATAAAGAGTATGCGGCACTGGCAGTCACAAAAAACGGTCCCGCTGAGCTTAATATCGAACTCTATGACAATAAAATCAAGCAGACAAACCTGTAGTGATGAAAACCTCGCGAAACGGAACGACGGAACTCGTACGTTTCGCTCGGCCAGCGAGACGGCGTTCACTTTAAAAGAGACGGATACTGCAAAGGGGCTCTCACCCGGAGACTGTACGTTACGCTTGCTGTCTTTATTTGTCGAAGCGTCACACGGTGTAGCGACGTTATCCACGCGTTTGTGCCTCCAAAATGTACATTCTGTCGCATCAAAACAATCCCGGCGCAGCAGAGCATAGTTTCGATAGATAGATGTTCAACTTCATATAAGTAGGTGGAGCTATGAGAGCACCTCGGCCGCGAAGTAGGTGGTAGCTGGCGCCATCTAGAGGGATTAAACAATACAAAAAAAAAGTTGTTTCTGACTGAGGCGGCGTACGTCGATACTGCACACGGGATTTCGGGGAGGTGGCCCATTCATGGATTACTCAAGGACACCGGAAAGTTGATACGCACATGTCACTAGGCAGACACATAGTACGCACATTCAATTCAATACATACACAATTCATTCGCATGTATAAAACCTACAACACAAACATTCACTACAGACGCATACGTATAGACGTTTACAAGTACCCCTCTAAGAAGCGCTGGCCCTTATATAGTCATTGAATTACAGTGGACCATAGTGGCACAAAGATGCATCATTTTTCTTCAACTCTTTACGATTTCATGGCTGCGTCACAATATACGCCGACATTATTAAATAGTAGCTATGGCTTAGCCAAGCGCACCAGTTAATCTAAAGCCGCATGATAATGAACAATATAATTACAGTGAGTTGATTAGTTAGTGCGAAAACGACCATATTTGAACCGTTCATACCATTCCGCGACATTTTGAAGTAGCGCCATCTTCCGACAGCGGCCACAGATGAAATTTCTCTTCTTATTTCTTTATTTTCAATAGTTACTGTGTGAGGGCGCAACATCGGCAACATAGTTCAGATTCCGTCGCCTTCGTCGCGTCGACTTCGTTGAGTGGTTTGGCGTTAACATCTGTTCACATTCTGTTCATGCGTTGACCACAAGTATGACGATGGGCCATGGATTCTTTCAACTGCTAGCCCTTCAGTGACAATGCTTCTGATGCGGTACGGCCGTCTCATTTGTGTATACGTACGTTACAACGCGGGTCGTGCGAAGAAACAAGATGGCCTCGCACCGGACGGTGGTCTTTCGAGAGCGATGTCAGTGGCTCTTAGCGTCGCGGCAGCTCGATTACTTGAGTAGAGAAACTGGCGCTACACCGCGCGAATTATGGAAAAGAACGCTACCCACACTACGTGTTCTGTAATATTTCAGTACGCTGTACCTACATGCTGCTCTGCTACTGTTACGTCACGGTATTCGCCTGGCGTGTGAAATTGTGGCCATTGTGCGACAACTGTGTAGTTGTTGTGGCGGTGGTTTGTCTTGCGTTAGATTTGGAATACTCTTTTCACAAAGGTGAGTGAGAGTGTTAGCGATTACCCACTGTGCACAGCTGTCATTAGAAGCGCATTTTGTGTTGAGTTTCGCACGCCAAAGCAAAATCCTGAGAACGAGAGATACATACTGCACGCGTGCATAAGTCGGTCCTAATTCTCAGTGATGGCATGCGTATTCCAAAACGCATGTGATTGAGAATTTTGGCTTAATTGACAGAAGTCATTGACTTATTTTTCAGATATGTGCAATTATGATGCAGGTTAACGTTAAAATGCAGCCACGGCGGCCACATTTCAATGGGGGCGAAAGGCAAAGAACACCCATGTGCTTATGTTCGGGTGCACGTTAAAGAACCCCAGTTGATCGAAATTAATCCGTAGTCCCACACTACGGCGTGCCTCATAATCATACGGTGGTTTCGACACGTCAAACTCCAGCAATTATATGTTATCGTACTTTCACGCATGCACTGTCCAGTGGTATCACGTTTGCTAAAATGTTGTAAAAATTAACCTTCATGCTTCTTATATTGCTTGTTGCATTGATAAGTGCTATAAGTGCTGTGTAAAACTAAAAACGCGTGCTCTAGCCAAGTATGTTAACGCCGAAAAAAAGTTGAATTATTGGTGTACCGTCGAAGGTGTTCATTAAAACAAGACTGTTTTGTGAAGCGGGACTTACTGTATTTATGACAAGCAGATCGTGCGCAAGCGTATACAAACAACACGAGACACACGGAAGTATGCGGCGCATCGCGCACACGCCGAGCCTATATAAAAAAAAAAAGAACTCCACACACGTTACTCAACACATAGAACAAAAACAATGAACGTCACTCGTGTGTTGCTCGCATCAATCCTAGGTACAAGTAATTGCACGCGACTGGCCGAGATCGGTAGCACTGGATAGAACAGTCTGAGGCTGCCGAGTGACCGCGAAAGGGCAGCCGCTCTCCGCAGCACGGAATCACGATTGAACTCGGCGTGCGCATGCGCGCGCGCGCAAGTCACGTGGTTGAGGAGAAAAGTTTCTCCCTTGGCGCTTGCCGCAAGAGGGCGCGACGAGTAAATCGTCCGTAGAGTCACTGGAAAATTTCAGAGTACCGCAAAGGTAGGCTGCACGCGGGCAACATTGGGCGGCGGCGGCCATATCCCTTCCGGACCGTCCGGCGCGTTGGTAACGTGTGTTGAGAAGTGACCGATCTTTTCGCCTCGATGCCGTGTTACGCTCGCCGTAACTGCAATATGTGTGTGTGTGTTTCTTCAAAAGGATATCAGAAGTGATTTCGAGTCATCGACAGTCATGAATCGACTGCGCGGTAAGCGGTGTAGCTAATGAAACGTGCGGCGAATGTTGCCATGTGCTCGCGAACTCTCTTCGTGGCTTCATCGGTCTCTTTTCGTTTCACGGCCGAGTGTGTTCGCAAGATCCGGAGCTGTATAGTTGCATTAGCGTAATGACCGTACGAGATGCCCTTTACTTCGACACTTGGTGAATGTTGACTGTTTGCGCTAGCTTTGCAGTCGGTGTTCAGGTTCACTTCATAGCTCATTCGAGAACATTATTGAACATCGAGAACGTTCAGCAATGCGTCCTTCGACTGATCGCTGACGCATACCTTACTTGCGCACCATGCTTGCTGTTCAGCTGGGTGTTATCTGTAATAGAAGTGGTGTGTGTACGGTAAGTGGAAGTTGTGCGTGAAGTATTTGTCTCGGTTCGGAGCGCCAGCAGCCGAACGCACGGGCGAATCGGCGTGCGGTAGGTAAGGTGCATCTTATTTTGCGAATACGTTGTGATTTCTTAACATATACGTAGAAAATAGGCCATCAAAATGATTGACGTCACTACTCAGTTGTTTCATTTCCTATTTTTTGTCTCCTTAATATTCCGAACGTTACAGTGCATTTGCAAATATTTTGCTGTGTTCCGACAAAGTTTTTTTTTTTTTTACGTTGCCAGCGCGTAAACAGCTAGGGTTCGGTTTCTGCACTGCTTTTAATTTCAACTTTTTTTTTTATAATGCACTCTTGTTAAAACTTCCTCGGCGCAGTGCTTTATGTTATTTTGATCAGAAATAGCACATGCCGAAAATTTTCAACGCGCATGCTACTGCAACACAGTATGTATGTAGATCTAGGGCTCGCATGAAATCGATTCCCTCAATGCGTGGGAAGATGGGCCGTTTTTCTTTTTTTTTTTTTTTGCTGTGACAATTTCTCGCCCACTCAACAGTATTGTAAGGGTACGCTCGGCGCAATGCAGCATTAGCAACAGTATTTTTTTGAAAAAAAAATAAAATACGCTTAATAACATTGCCTTATACCAAGTTTATCAACAGAGTTCCACGCTTCAGTTTTGCGCAGTGGCAAATGATCATGCCACAATTGCCTTAAAAGTATACAGTAAACAGTTATTATTTTAATAAGTCTTCGATTTCGCTCTCGTGCGTGACACGCTTAAAACTCGAAATGCATGCACAATCTGTTCAACAGATCGAGATATAAAAAGCCGAGCAAATAGAAAGGTATGTAGTATGTAGTTTCCAATATCGCTGAACATAGCGAACCGAAAAGGTGAAGTATCCTGTTGCATGAGAGCTTTTCCAGCAAAGTTTATGTAGTTCACTGCAGAAAGGAGTGTTATTCGAGGGGGGCGAATTCATTCCGCGGCCGCCTATGCAGCCACGTACAACGACGCTCTTTGACGTTAATGTTTCCCAGACGGAATGCAAAAATATACAAAATTCCCGGAGTTGCTCACCAGCAACGTTCGGTTACTGGTGAGCTACTCTCTGGCATCTGCATGACGCGTTTAAAAAAGCGACGAAATACTTCTAGGGACCGTGGTACTGCTAAATATCTGGCTGCGCTCTGCATTCAACGCGCCTGCACCCAAAGCGCTTGGAAGGGATATGGCGGCGAGAGGTCACGTGATGCGAGTAAGCCAATCGCGTCGGCGGCGGCGCGCGGAAAACAGATGCGATACTCTGAAAATTTTCTAGTGATTCTAATCGTCCGCAAAGGAGAAAGTCGCGGCTCCGAAGGAGGAACGGAGCCCGTTGCTCCATTCTCGCTCCCTTTTTTTTTAGAGTGTAGCAATGCAAAGTATGAGTTACATGAGTTCACGCAGTATGGACGCTTACCCCCGTATTCAGAAGCGCTTCAACTTAGACACCGCTTTCAAGACAGCACAAACTCGTTTCGAACGCGCTGTCCTGGGGCAGCGCGTTCAGCGCGTTGCATTGTGGCAAGTCAAACTAAAGAGCGTTTCTGAATAGGTGGGGGAGTGGCTGCTGTTAAAGACTAAATTGTTACTATTGTACATGAAATCGCTTACTTGCGAAGGTTTGCGGAGTCTTGTTGGCGGAAGTACCAAAGAAGCAGCTCGAGACGCTCCTTTATGGCCCGATGTGTCAGCTCTCGATGTATCGCTGCAATGACGTTTCGTAGAACGTCATCCCATATGCGCGGATTTTCAAAGGGATTGGCCGATTGGCTTCGACGACTTCTCGGAGAAGGCACAGATCCTTGTGTATCCAGAAGTGCCGTCGGGTCTTGCGTGTTGGCCGAACAACCGCTGTTTTCCGAGCAGCGCGGACTCGCGGCGCAAGATGCTGCCATTTTGGTTGTTTCTCTTCGTGTCACGTGATCCCTCGCTCGCTAGAGTTCAGGCTGACGGCGACGGTCCGGTCACACGCTCAGCGCCTGACCGTCTGGCGCATGCGCAGTGGCGCCGCCACCGACTGGCTGAGCGGAGCGGGAGGCGAAACACGGTCAGCTAAAAGCGCCTATTACCAAATGCAACGTTCATAAAAAAAGTCACAGTTTCGCCGCAAGGGCGAAGCAATGAATGCGATAGCAAGAAACTAATGCTATGCGAAGTGAGGCTCGCCAATGGATGCTCTCAGTTTGAACAGAGCTCCTGTTGCAAAGGCGGCCGAAGCAGCGAACGAAACTAGCGTGCTTCAAGTGTCGAGCTGTGACACTTGATAGTTCGCGCTCGTCGTCTGTTTGTTCGTTTAGCGGCGTCCCTTGCTCGAGTGACTTTCGTATGCTCCGTAACATAAGCGCGGACACCACGGTGAAACCTTGAAACAACCCTCTTCCCCTCACCACCAGAAAACCGCGCGAGCAGACAGCGGAAGGGCAATGTTCTCCTTGCGCAAATATAAGAAGCGAGTGAGCTCGCCGACGACTTTTAAATGCGCTCGTCTAGGCACCCTACGCTCGTCGTGCTCCTAGCGCCATCTCGCTGGTAATGTAGAAACGCTTATCAGCGCCGGCCGTCTCTGAGTCCGTCCAGCGGTAAAGGGTGTGTATATAACGCTCGCCGTTAGCTACGCGGAGGATCTGCGTTTCGTGGCGTAGCGGTTAGCGCCACTCGCTGCGGAGCAAGAGGTCCCTGGTTCGATTCCGCGCTTCGGAAGCATTTTTCTGGATTATTTTTCTTTGGGGCTTTTATATACATATATACATACTTATACATATACGGTGCATGACGGCGACGGCAAAATTCAGCCGAGACTGTCCATATAATTGCTAACGCAATAAAAGTAACAGCCCCATTACCACATTTATTCGGCAAATACTTCTCGCATCACTTACATACATACATGGACGCAAAAGACTATGATACGTTTTCTGACGCGTTTGCGGTTTCGTGCCTCCCATCAATCCAGTTGATCGCATCTCTCAACGCGTCATCCACGTTAAAGCTATATTACCAGAGGTCTCAAAGACGCGGCCCGCGGACCCTTCGCTAGCGGCCCTGCCCGCACGTGACTGTTTTCGTCCCACATATCTTGCTTTATTTTCTTAATAAGTACGTTCATGAGCTAATCAGACATGAGTGGTCGCAAGCATTTTTTATCGCCAGGCTCCCCATGCGGTCACCATGTATTGAAACATAACCGTGGAACAAAAACTCTATATGTCAGAATCTGCGTCCAGATTTTAATAATTCTGGAGACCAGTATCGATGTGTTTATCGAATCCTGACAGCAAACCCCTCCAGAAATGACCCATATATGAGATATGCGAAAGGTCACCTTTCAAATGACAACGTCAGGTGACATTTTGTACACCCCCCCCCCCCCCACCCTATCCATCTTCCTACCTTCTTCACTGTCCCGGTCCTTGCGGGACTAAATTTCGTGAGTGAGGCCCGCTAGCTGAGGTGAGTTTGAGACCCCTGCTGTATACCTTCCCCGTGCTGCCAACGCCACGTATTTTCAATCGTGTTTCACAAGACAACAATCGAGTGGAATAATCTTTCCTCTGACATCGTCCTTCATGTCAGTCCTGTTTACTTCAACGCCGCCGCTGAGTCACTTTGTGTCAACATCAAGTAACTTATTTTAACACGAAAGTGTTTTGTGCCGGGGTCCACCACGGCTCCACTGACGTATTTCGGTCACGGATATGACGTTGTGAAATATAAAGACTAACAGTGGACAAAGAAAAAAAAAGTCACAGTTTCGCCGCAAGGGCGAAGCAATGAATGCGATAGCAAGGAACTAATGCTATACGAAGTGAGGCTCGCCAATGGATACTCTCAGTTTGAACAGCGCTTCTGTTGCAAAGGCGGCCGAAGCAGCGAAGGAAACTAGCGTGCTTCAAGTGTCGAGCTGTGACACTTGATAGTTCGCGCTCATCTTCTGTTTGTTCGTTTGGCGGCGTCCCTGAGCTCGAGTGACATTCGTACGCGCCGTAACATGAGCGCGGACATCACGGTGAAAGCGTGAAACATTCCTCTACCCCTCTCCACGAGAAAAGCGCGCGAGCAGACAGCGGAAGGGCAAGCTTCTCCCATGCGCAAATATAAGAAGAAGCGAGCGAGCTCGCCGACGACTTTTAAATGCGCCCGTCGGGCTCCTAGCGCCACCTCGCTGGTAATGAAGAAACGCTTATTATCGCCTGCTGTCTCTGAGTCCGTCCAGCGCTAAATGGTGTGTATATAACGCTCGCCGTTAGCTACGTGGAGGATCTGCGTTTCGTGGCGTAGTGGATAGCGCCGCTCGCTGCGGATCAAGAGGTCCCTGGTTCGATTCCGCGCTTCGGAAGCATTTTTCTGAGTTATTTTTCTTTGGGGCCTTTATATATATATACATACTTATACATATACGGTGCATGACGGCGGCGACGGCGACGGCAAAATCCAGCCGAGACTGTCTATATAATTGCTATCGCAATAAAAAACCAGAAGGAAAAGTTCCGTCACCGGGAATCGAACTCACAACCCCTCGCTCCGCAGCGCGCAGCGCGAAACGATTCGGCGATGAACGGCACGCTCTTCGCAATGCTAACGTCGAGCTACTTATATACACCATTTGCCGCTGGCGATACTCAGAGATTTGTGTTACAGCGTGTTTTCGTTATCAGTAGCGAGATGGCGCGAAGGGCTCGAAGAGCGCGCTTTAAAAGTCGCCGCCGTTGCGACGAGCGCCCGCCTCTACAGGGCGTGGTCGCTCGTGCGTGCGCTTATCTCGTGATCGCGGTGGTTCGTACGTCTTGCGTTGAGAGCACCAAGGTCACTTGGCCCTCTGCAGCGGCCGCTTTTGCGAAAGGAGCGCGGTGCTAACGCAGAAATAAGTTACAAATGTGACAGTTCGCTCTCATCCTGTGTATGTTCGTTCCCTGCGTCCTTTCTGCTTGAGCAGCGCGTTGCAAGTTTCGAGCTGCTTGCCGTTCTTCGCGTGACATTACAATTTGTTGCTGTAGCATTCATTCCTTCGCCCTTGGGGCGAAAGAATGCACAACAAACGCTCAACTACGTCAGTGAAGACACGTTTCACTTTCGTGTTATACCGATTCCCATGACAGAGGGATCAGCCATGTTTTTTCACCCACACCTCAATTAAACCCTGTATACAGGGTCATTGAGATATTTTGGATAAATAAAAAGGAATAAGGGATTCCATAATACTGGCATTGACAACACGCTGTGTTGCCAACAAACATCCGCTAATTTTCCTGCTTCTCTTAGAAGCAGAAACATTAGCGGATAGGGCAAAAGTAGTATACAGCAATGCGGCCGAAAGGTTGCCATACAGTTTTATTAATGTGTGTTCTCATTGAACCTGTGAATGGCTCCTTTATGAAACGTTCTCACAATTAAATCTGATGAAAGAATTCCAGCAGTAAAAGCTCAGAAAAAAAAAACTTAAACCAGACTCTGTCCTGGCATTGTGCGAATGTTTGCCTTGTTACAAAATGGAGATATGCACCGCAAACACGAATATTATTTGGAGATTCGACAGCGTTAACACCATGACATTTTAAGACAAATTTACGTTGTTTCATTATTCCTGTTGACTTTTGTCCTAATGCTGGAGGCCCGTGCAATAGTATTATGTACACCTTAAAGAACAAAGGAGGGCTCCGGTCAAAATTTCCGGAGCCCTCCACTACGGCGTCCCTCATAATCATATCGGGGTTTTGGAACGTAAAACCCAAACAATTATTATTATTAACGTTTGTTCCGAAATCTCAACTATCAAATGTGACATTCAGTCAGCTAATTTTGCATTCAAAGGCGTTATTGACCACACATCGTCAAACCCGCATTCTTATACGTTGCTTTCTGCATGTAATGCATCCATGTGCTATCTGGGCGAAGCTGATAACATCTGGGCTGTTGCTATTGGCTGACAAAAAAAAAGGAAAAGAAAAACCGAGGAAGGACTGCTGTTCCTCTGTCTCATGCAACCTGCAGCATAATTGCCAAAATTGGCGTTGTGTCGCGATTAATGCTAGTGAACGCAAAAGCGCCGCTGACTGAGTGTTCTTGCGTATAGATCTCGCGTAGATAGCAAAGTGTTTTTATTATTTTTCCCGTCATCTAAATCTATTAGGTCGCTATATTTGCTTTAATGAGCCTTGCGAGGTAAAATTTCTTATAATAAGTTTTTTACCCGCCCACATTAAGAAACTTCTTGGCACAAAGTAAACAGAGGCAACTCAGAAATTAGTGAGAAAAAATCTGGAGCTTTCGTTTGATGTAATATAGGCTCCATTTATACCACGCAAAGAACTCTCGATAGGCATACACTATTGCGATTTTGACCGGAGCTTCTCACATGATTTTGATAGAGTCCAGCCGATGTATGTTGGCAGTATTCACTTTGCAAGCAGACATACACCCCACTGCGGCGTGTGAAAATAGTGTGCCAGCGCATACCGCTTTTCGCGTTAGATCGAAGCACCCTTACTTTCCTCTTTATATAAGCGGCTGGACACTATAGTCATGCCGAAAAATTATTGTTTAGTGCAGAAAGTTTTCGAGCATTATCTCGATGGCAAGTGACCTGATTGTGTCTCAGTGGATAGGGTGTGCATTTCTTGTATTTTAATGACTTATTCATGGCTGTACTTGGGTTTGTACTGTTTGAAACGTCTGAGTACGAGTGAAAACTAACTCTTCGGTTTGCATAATGAGTGCAGTATTTATGTCCACGTCTTGAACGCCTATGTATACAGCCTTTTGGTCTATATTACAGCTTTTTATTAGCATACGGACGTGTTTTTTACCCCTTATCTGTATTTTTTTTCTCGTGGCTGATGCTTTTGAATAACCACTGTGGGGGTGAAACTTCTTAATTTCTGCGGATAATATAGAAAGAATAAGCAGGAAAAAAAAACTCAGAAACACACTTTTTTAGAGTGGCATATTCAGAAAGCCAGCGAACTTCTTCAAGCTGGTTTATTTATTATTGGTAAATAAATTTTTTCACTGTTTTGGTGGCGGGCACGTTTCGTTGCATGTTTAGATTCCTTCTGGTGTGCTTTTATAGCAGTTGCAGTTGAATCCGTCTAGATAGGAACAGATAGATGTGATAAAAACTGCAGCCGCAATTCACCTAACGGGAATTATGGAGGTGCGATGCGTTGTAGCTAAATGTAGCTAATTGTAACTCATTGGAAATGACTAATGTGTTCAGAGAAACTAATTTTCAGCCATCCATACTATGCAATTAACACAACAAAGCGTCCGCACCGCAGCATAGTATCAACGAGGCTGAAGGAAAGAACGGACAAGTTCGCCTACTTTTTTTTTTTACTGGGGACAGCACTTTTACTCACGGCACTCTTGCATTAGAAGACATGCGCTTTTGCATCTTTGGGGCAGAAAACGTGTGCGCTGCGCCACGCCTTGAAAGGTTAGGTGGAACTTCTGAATTTGTTAATGTCTACGTCCTTGGCATTAAAGTTGTGGCCGATTAACAAAGAAACTGAGAAGCACAAATGTTACCGAAATGTTTTTTTAAAGGGCCCTTGTACGTCACAAATAGGCGCAAGTTTCAATCCAAACTTTCCTATACGAGCCCCACTGCTGGGAAACGCGTGCGAAACATCATTTAAACTTTGCTTAGTAGTCTATTAAGAGAGACATCGACTTCGTTTTTTGTTTCAGAACACAATTTTATATCGCCTTTTCCGTCTCTAAAGTCATGTTCTATCAAGTTTGACTTGAAATATGGTGCTTTGAGGGGAGTTGCAAAGGGACAAAATGTCCATGACGACAAAAAAAAACAAAGAAAAGAAGTAGAAGAGGAAGAAACACGGGGTGAGTAGCCATGAAATGGACCTGTGAAATTGTTGAAACGCAGTAACATGTACGTTTTATTTTAATACAAGAAGGTTGTTTGCAGAACTTATTATTTTATCCACGTTTTTCTGGCGAGTGGTACCTTTCTTTAATGCTTACATATCGCTTATGAAAGAAGCGGCTGAACTTATGGGGCGTCTATGGTTTAAATATAACACTATGCACGTGCTGGTTAGTCGGAGAAGAATAATAATCTGCAAGAGAAGCAACACAGTGTAAACAGTTCTGACGCGAGCGCGAACGTACCTAACGGGGACGGGTTCTGAGATTCACCTTAGAGCTCAGACTGGTAAAGGCTGAACATTTGGAGTTAATTTCAAAAATGTTTAAAGTACACAACCGAGACGCCTCTTTAAAAAAACATTTCGAATCCCTGTCTGACAAAGGATTAACGTTAGAAATTAGTAGAAAGCTGTCTTGAACTGCCTGCAGTAGAGAACGCCATTGGAGGAGGGGGAAGAAGTGCCCTTGTTTTCCTTCTTTTCTTACTTTCGTCTGCAGAAATGTGGACGTTCTGTTCGCACGGCGCAAACCTAGGGAAAACACAGGGCGCATTTTTGGTCAACAAACAAATAAAACTTTTCACTTTACACGCCTGTCCGACTGCTCTAAGCGACGTCGAGCCATGGCTGTTTGTGTCTTGCAGTGAAAAACGAATTTTATATCTTGGCGAACTTGAGCTCT
Organism: Rhipicephalus sanguineus; assembly: GCF_013339695.2. Lineage (NCBI taxonomy): Eukaryota > Metazoa > Arthropoda > Arachnida > Ixodida > Ixodidae > Rhipicephalus > Rhipicephalus sanguineus. Next base: position 121,599,335 of record NC_051176.1, read on the forward strand.
TGTTTTCGTCGAGGCTGTAACAAACTTCAACAAATGATCAAGCTGGCAACAAAGCCGAATGCGCGAAGTGGGCGTAGTGTTGGTGGTGGTAATGTTGCCGCAGGCGCTTTTAGCCTGGCAGACCTGGTCGGCAATTGCTCTACCTGAGCGTCTCTTTGCAGTATTATGTTTACCAAATGTCGCTTTGACCAGTCTCTCTCAGATAATTTCAAAGAATAGCCGACACTTACTTGCGAACCATCCACGCCCTTTCTGGAAACACAATGTGTCCAGCGCACTCGTGAAGACACCCTTTTTTCTCAATCTGTCCATGAGCTTCCCCCTTTCACTGCAAAATGCGCTTGCAGGCAAAATTGTTAGTCGACCGAATGCATTCGCTGATGACTGCGTTTTAAAAGGGAAAAAGTGTCACCATGCTGGTAGAGTTGCGCTTTCGAAGACAGGGACAGAGTAAGGCGCACAGAACAACGAACGCCTTCATTATGCTTTCACTTCACCAAACGACACCAAACGGCAGACACAACGTGTTGAAACCCGTCTCACGAATAACGATCAATAGCAATTTCACGCGAATGGCCGCTAAGACAAGCGGCATCACGTCCTCTGTTTACTGCCGTCCCTCTCATGGGCGCCGACGCTAGAAAGTACCGAGTCGGCGTCGCAACGGTGCCGTTACTTTTATATGCGGCTTGTCCGAGCGGTGATAGTTGCGTGCAAAAAAATGCCCATAAAGGCACCCTAGCGCTACAAATGCTAGTTTATAGAAGGAAACATGTGTGTCAGAAGAAAAAGAAAAATCAGCATTCGTTGTTAACACTAACCCCCGTGGAGTACTCTGCCAGTGAGCACGAGGTCGATGGGTTTGATACCAGACTGTGGTGACAGCGCTTCAAGGCGGCGGAATGAAAAGTGCGCATTTGCTTGTGTACTTGAGCTTTGGTGCACTCTAAAGAAGTCTCCAAAAATAATTTGGAGTCATCCAGTACCGTGTCCTGCATAGTCCAAATGTTGCTTTGTGACGTGAAGCCTTTGGAATACATCAACTGCAACTGACTCTGCACCATCTTCTATACTGTGTATGTCTTTCGAGGTCGATACATAACAATCGAATGACAGGATATTGATATTGCGTTGATATTAGTCAAGTGAAGCGTGAGGTCTTCTGGCGGAAACAACCGAAGCCTGTTTGCGCGTAAAGATGTCTCGTTCTTTGACGTATGACGGAGTATGCATTCTTGGTAAGTTCCTTTTTTTTAATGCATGGTAAACTACAGGACAGATGCTATAGTTTGAACAATTCATGTCGGTGCAAGTGAAACGGCACAACTTGTTTCTCGTATGCGAGGGTCCTACTGTGTCAGAATTGTCGGGCGCAACCTAAAGGTTCGCCTATTGAAGTATCACACTTGATCGAGACGCAGTGAACCTCATCAACCGACGCACGTTTGTGCGCGAGAGAGTGGGAAAAAACGAAGGAGAGCATTGGGCAAGGAGCCGAACGTATTCGGTGCTTTTTTGCAACGCATTGGGAGAAAAAGAATTAAGCGTGTGCTTTGTACCGCATCTGCACTTTCATATATGGTGGTCCAGTGTTGTTGAATTCTTTAAATTAAGGGTAAAAACACGAAAACACAAAATCGTTGTCCAGAGAGAGGATGCAACCGCCGTGATTGTTGTAACACTTTAAAAAATAAGTAGCCATGTTGGCCGAAGGAAGATTTCGTCAATGTTAGTGTATATTGAGAAATACGATAAAACTATTCAAACTGTACAGGGAGCGGAACTTTCCCAGTCCTCCTGAGCTTTTAATTTGGGAAGCAGCACGATATGCCTATAGCGACTGTGTCTTTCGTCCTAAAAGTTCTGCTGTAGTCGTACTGACGTACTCCGCGATTTGTGGACCAGACAACATGTAACGCCCTTGCATTTCGCGATGGGTGTATTGCAAACGTTAAGAAGGGTCCTTGGGCATCTTTTTCCGCATGCGCTATAATATCCATGGTGATTCGGTTTTAAAGATTACTGGCACCTTGATGACGCATAGAAAGACAATTTGTCACACACCTTTTACCGTAGAATTAGTCAGGCCAATTTGTATATAATGGATGTTTAATATAGCATCAGTGACTACCATAGCCTTGACATAACGTGCGTTTCGTACCAGCTACACTTCGCAGTTTTTTTCTCGATGGGATACCAAAAATGTAATATCATTATTAATTTGATAGGCTCGGTAGAGGGTTTCTTACTGTATTAAAATACTGTACGATTTCTGATGAACAGCATTTGAAGTAAAAAGTAGCTGAGTTAATATTTATTAGGGACAGGAAGATTCTGTTGAAGGCTGGAGCCCTGTTGTTCGTAATTAAGTGTTACATTTGGCGCTAAGAGAACTGCGATAAGTGAACATTTAAAATCCATTGTTATTCAACGAAGAGTTCATTTTTTTAACGACAGTTATTTGTGCAGATTGGGCCTGACCTTTATGCTATGACAGTAGCCAAAAGTTGAATGAACTAAAGGAATCGCCTCCTATTCGCTCAAGAGCGAAAAGCTCTAGAGAATGTTCGTGTGTTGTTCCCGACACTGCTACTCAGACCAGCGTCACCAAATTTTATTTGAAGATTTTTCGCCTCTGTAAAGAGAACTCTGGAGCCCAGACCGTGCAGTTGGTGCACTAAGAATGGGCATTTGAGAAAACTGACAATAATGTTGCGCAAGAGAATATTTCTTTGTGCTGCGTGATGATTCTTAGTGTCCGGCACCAGTTTTGGAGCGTATAAAAACCGTAGACATTTATCTGTTTCAGGAGCGATAAAATATGCAGTTTGTCAGGGCCTATGAGGAAACTGAGTGGATCAGGTTGCATGAAAATGAATACTTGAGTGCGCTAGGTTTATTTACAGCGTAATTTGTATTTTTTTTAAGTACGGCATCCTCAGAAACAATCATCGAAAAGTCGCAGTGAATCCCGTTTGAGCTGCGGGAACCTTGACGTATGTAGGTGCACCGTTGCTTGCATATCCTCCTCCATGACCGCCGTAGCCACCATCTCCGTAGCCGCCTCCTCCGTGTCCGCCATATCCGCCACCACCGTGCCCACCGCCTCCATGGTGCTTATGGCCTCCGTAGTGATCGTGAGAACCCCGGTGGTAGCCGCCACCTCCGTACTTGTGGCCGCTGCCGCCTCGGTAATGGTCTCGCCCGTGGCCGCCGTGGGAGCCGTGATGGTGCTTGTAATGGCCGTGACCGTGCTTATGGGCGTCGTCACCACGGTTGTACTTGTCATGGTGCTGCTTGTGGTGGTGTCCGTGGTGCTGGCGGCCCGCATGGTGGTCGTGGTAGTTGTGGTGTTGATTGTACTTTTTCTTGTGGTCGCCGTCGTGGTAGTCGTCGTAGTAGCGGCTGTGGTGCGCGGAATCCTCCTTGTGATAGACGTTCTTGTGACCGTAGTTTTTGTGGCCCCGAGCCTTGTAGTGGTCGTTGCCATACTTGCCTCCATGTTTGCCATGACCTCCGTAGTGGTCGTTGCCATAATGCTTTCCTCCATATCCTCCGTGGCCATATTTTCCGTTGTGGTCATTGTGGTAGCGATTGTAGCCGTGTCCGTGTTGCTCGTGTCCATGACGGCCATGCCGTCCATGGTAGTTGTCGTAATCGTTGCCATGGTGTTTGTAGCCGCCACCATAGTTGCCGTGCGAGTGGTGGCCTCCATGGTTCTTGTGGCCACCGTAGCCGCTCTGATGGCCGCCGTATCCTGTAGCCATGGCTTTGAGATCACCATCGCTTCCATCTGACAGCAGCCCGAATGGATGGGCCACCTCTGTTACGTTGCGTCCAAGTTCCAGCGTTGAAGCTCGGCAGAGTAAGATAAGGAAGTACAGACCGAAAGGCACCTAGGAAGCATCAGAAGAAATGCCGCATTATTGATTGACTTACCCGGTTAAAGAGCACGACACAGAAACCAAAGCCCCTCGGGTTTACATGTCATCACTGGAAGGCATCTCACTGTCGCTTGAACTGTTGTAAGCATAAAAATAACGCTAAAAATAAGCACGCTAGGCACTCACCTTATGCCAATGTATGCTGAAATATTCAGCACATGTACAACAAAATCAGACACAATGACCAGGCTAAAAGAACAATCTCAAGTATAAGCGCATGTATTGTGAACGGGATACAATTGACCAGCAATGCCGTAGTGTTCTGTTTCTCCACCGCTAAAAGCCAGCGGTATCTGCATTAAAAAAAAAAGGCATGGACTCTCAGCAGTTCTTACGGCGCGGCGAGGCGCCCTGGAGCACTTGCACACTTCCCGTTGGTGATCCCGGTGAAGTAGACGAGTGCCTGGTTGGAGGCCTGTGCCTGGTGTCCGTATTGGTGTGAATGGTCGTAGTATCCTCGGCCTCCCCTGTGATGCCCACCCCCGCCGCTTTTGTATCCGTGACGGTTCCTGCCGTGGTAATGCCCGTGGTTTCCTTGTGAGCCCCTGTTACTACTTTGGTAGCCTCCTCCATGCCTATGGAAATTGTCTCCTTGCCTGTGTTTCCCTCCGTAGCCACTGTAATGGTGTCCATAGCGTTCCCTGCCTCCGTGGTGGTCCCGGTAGTTGTGATGATTGTTATAATAGTTTCGGTGGCCGCCCTCATGGTAGTCGTCATAATATGTCTTGTGGTCTCCGTATTCCTCCTTGTGGTACACGTTCTTATAGCCATGGTTTCTGTGGCCCCTGTTCCTGTAGTCGTTTCCGCCATAGCGCCCACCGTGCCTGCCATAACCTCCATATCGTTCCGAACCGTGATGGCGGCCTCCGTAACCACCGTAATGGTGCCTTCCATGGTGGTTGCCGTGGTACCTGTTGTAGTAGTGGCCTCCATGGCGCTGGCCTCGTCCGCTGTAGCTGCCTCGGTGGCGACCGTAGCGGCCGCCGTGATGGCGGTATCCCCCGCCGTAATGCCCACTGGAGTGCGTGCCACCTGGGTGTTCATAGCCGTGGCTTAAGCTCATTGCTTTGACGATATCTTCTTGAGTGTGTAGTGGCACGTTATCCACTATCACAACTTCGGTGACGTTGCCAATAGCTGCTTCTTCGTCATGGCACGTAATGATGGCGCACAGCGCCAACAGGACCTGTTCGATAGAGGCAAAAGTTACGGCAGTAAAGGCAGAAGACAGGCCCCACATTTATCGGTCGCAATTAATCTTACGATGTGAGCCCTCTTGTTTCTCTCATGCCGACCCCTGCATTTTAATCTCGGCAAATGAGTTCTTTCCGATTATATAGTCTCGCGTTGAGCAAACACAATGCAGTAAAAGCGGTGCATACACCATCCTCGCTTAGGGTCGCTACCATAAGGCAACACGTGTGATCAGTAGTCCTTATGTCTATGAAAACACATTAAGAACTAATTGCTGCTTACGATATTTTGTATAAAAACGCATGCGCGTTTTCTAAAAATGTATGGAAGCCTCGCCTCACCTTAGGCCCTTCAGCAGGGCCCTTATTTTATCACCGATGCACTATAGCTATGAAATGTAACAACGCCTAGCTCTTGTATCGATAATACTACGACAGCTAGTACTTGCGGAGAACCTGACCCACCTAGCAGGGGGACAATTCTGGTCACGGGCGCAATGGCTTCTCTACTTTGGGAAATTCTGCCTATTCATAATGAGCCTCCATAACTTTCTTTCGGTTTACTTCCCTTGCCTATTCGTAACTTCTTTAGCGAAGAATGATTCTTCCGAGACGCAAATGACTTTTCTGTCCTTTCTGTCCTTCGTTCATCTCGGGTTCATGAGAGCACACTTATATCAATCGTAGCTCTTCCCCTACGCTTGCGTTTTCGTTCGTACGGGTGCTTCAGCGGGCAAAAGACAGCCTTAACATCTTACAAGGTTTGTGTTGTGGATAACTAGGATTGAGCGAGGCATACGCGTCCGAAAATACCAGATTATGTGGAGGGTCGACCGCATCTAGGGTGACCACCTAATTAGTATTAAATCCGATAAAACTAGAACGTTTATTCCAATTCAGGAGGCAAATGTCGCTTATATGAAGTCTAATCATGGTGTCAATAAGCAGAATCATAATTTCCCCACTTATGTATCAGACATCACCTTCTATGAGGTCTTGAATACTAATGAGGTGTTCACCTTAGATATGGAACTACCATAGCTGTACATTGTTTATACAAAGTAAGGGGTGCTTTCACACCTCCCGTAACATAGACCTGCCGTCTAACACCTGCAGACCCAATGAACTGCCGAACGTGTGCTGTTTTAGATTCTACAGCGACCACTCTCCACCTGTGGTGGCTCTGCGTACAACAGAGATACTCGATGACCAACGCGAAGAACTGACCAACTATTTATGAACCAGTGCCGTTTGTAGACGTTGACTCGTGGACGATAAGTTGGATGAGCCACTACTACAATTTCTACTAAAAAATAGATTGTATGTGCCGCCGAGTAGGCTGCACCAAAAAAGCCACAGTGTGCACAGCTACACACACGTTTAGCAATACAAGAAACAACGAGGTGATATAAGGATAAATTCAAAAACAAACAATAACGACCCTACTCCACTGCGGTGTTTCTTTTGGAGATATAGACCTGCATTTTTAACACTTGCTCAATTCAAGCGCCAAAACTTACACTCGGGACCACTATAAGATTGGGAACTGACTATAGAGCGATTGCACTTTCGTGTATTTACGCGTAATCGATGTTCTAAAAAGGTATTTCCTGCTTGCGTTGCAATTTTCCTGACGCGGTACTCGTGCGTTTCGCCCTTCCCCGCTTCGTGCGCACTTTCGCCCTATAAACGTGTTTTCTACCTAAAATAAGAAACGCGATTTGAACACCTATTTACACAGTGGTTTTATCAAATAGCGCCGAAATTTAGCAGACATGCAACGCAGAACTGTAATCCTGTCGGAAGAAATCGAGCGGAACTTTTCCGGATTTCTTACGACCTGACTCCAGGCATAGCACTAAAATTCTCTTCTCCGTTTATTGTCCCCTATCCACCCACATACCCACCCGCACGCACTCACAAATATCGTTACACCTGTATAACGTAGACATGTAAAGCCAACTTGCAGGAACCTAGGAACGCATTCTTCAGATCGTAGAAATGGCCCATTTTCGGTTAATTACATAACACGATCCTTTATCTCACGCAGAGACACACAGAGAAGCACACTGGGGCATGACATTTGGTGCACTGTGCACGCGGGAAAGTAGCTCACCGTTAGAATCCCGCGGGAAGTCATGGCGGCGCTGTGGGCGACGACGAAGACGGCCCAGCCGCTGTCGTCTGTCCCGCTTCACCCTTTGAGTGCACCGACTGACGCAGGCATGCACTCTACTTTATACTCGGAGCAGGATGTGTCGCCTGTCACGTGGCGGCAAGAACCGAGTCTGGCTGTTTTTCTTCTTCACATCGGCAGTGGCCTGGCTCACCTAGCACCAGTCAGAGTTTTTCCTGCCGAAAACGCGTCGAGGCCCAGTGTTCCGTTCATCGGTGAGCCTGCGCAATCGTCCGGAGCGGAGATGAAGCGGTTCCTGTCCCAGGACCATTCTTGCCATGTTTACTTTGTTTCTTGCTTTTCTTCTCTTTTCTTTTTCTCTCTCCTGTGCATCAGTTTACTTTTCTTGTTATCCAATCGAAGCGTGTCGCAACATTTGTTTTTGCGCGAAGAATCTCAAGAAGTATGCTGGGCCCCCTCACCTTTTCTGTATTATGCTGCCTCTGTGCGCTTTGTATTCACGTGTTCCACCACGTTTCTTCTGGCCCTGCCACCCTGGGAACACCCCAGCTGGCGTTGTGTCGTGCACGGCCGTGAAGCTAGAAAAGCGGTTGCGACCACGGAAATGAGCGCACTCTCGCGTATACGTCTTCGTTTTGTCTTTTTTCTTGCCACCTGCTACTGTACGTGGCTCTGAGGAGTTCTAGCTTTCCCAGCCGAACAGAAATCCTTGTCATTACTCTTCATCCGTGACCTGGATGCTGGTTTGTTTCACTGGACGACTTTTCTCGGTTAATTGGGTTAACGCCTCGGCTGCGGAGTCACGGGAGGCTGTTGTCGCGTCACGGGCCTTGCTTCGAGGCCATCCGTTCGGCGCACTTGCAAGAGTGGCGTGGTATGGTGCAACAGGAAACGTGGAATACCGTGCAGCAGTGAGAGTTTACTACAAGCGCCGGTTGTTGACTTGAAAAGAAAACAGGCCTCTTTTTTTTCTTACGTTCGTTGAGACTTCCGAGAGCCTTGCACGGTCTGTAGCTCCCGAGACTGCATACTTCGAAACGGAGCAGCGCTTCTGAAGAATGAAGTGCAGGAGTTGCCAATGACCATTTTTAGAAACGTTGCGTTACAGAGGCACCCATAGTGGGCGTACAAGAAGCAAATAAGTGAAGCAGTGGGAGCAAAGCAACTGGTAGCTATATTTGTGGAACTGTTTATTGACGAAAGGTCGAATTGGTGATGCCGATGTTACCTGAAGCAATGAAATAGTTCTCGGAAAGCTAGGTTGATAGGAACTTCAACCGCAGGTCGAAAGAGAGACATCGAGCGCGCAACGAAAGCCGCAAGCGTATTATTTAATGGACTGTCAAAATCTCCGACGCCGTCGTTACCTGGCGCGGTTATTCACGTAGGTGAGTTGACGAATGCACGATGCTCCCGGGCATAGGTCAGCAAAAAATGTGGAGCTCACTCAGACTCACTCATGAAATATGTTTTGTCCTTTTGTCCTTAGAGCTCACTCGGACTCAGACTCACCAAAAGCTTCCTCAACCGGACTCACTCGGACTCAGAGTCACTGTACTTTTTTTGAGGCGGACTCACTCGGACTCAAAGTCACCAAAATAATGCTCACTCGGACTCCCTCAGACTCAGATTCACGGCTCGATCTGAGTCTGAGTAAGTCTGAGTGAGTCGACTCATGAGTCCGTTAGCGTATAATTGGCTTTTTCGACCATGGTGTCAATGCTCTTTAAAACCAGTATCTTGCATAATTGCCGCTCTACTTGGCGCCTTTTGATCTCGTGCCTTCACATATGAGTTATCACTGGTTGCAATCCAGTAAGAACATTTTTTTTTATTGAAAGATGTGTCGAACATGAAATATTATTATCAAGAACCTCCTGTGAAAGAGTTTGCGGGAGGGAAGTCAATCTGCTCCCCCCACCCCCTATACATAACTCACGCCCTTATTAATAAATATTGAACGGGTGCATGAACGCTAGTGCTTTCAAGTATGTGTGAGTCGACGGGAGTATAAATGTGAGCCGACATAAGGCTGATAGTAATGCTGAAGTTGTGTATATAGAACCATAAGTCGGCAAAAATGTGTGAAGCTCACTCAGACTCACTCAGGAAATATATTTTGTCCTTAAGCTCACTCTCAGACTCACCAAAATTTTCCTCAACCGGACTCACTCGGACTCAGACTCACCAAAATAATACTCACTCGGACTCAGACTCACGGCTCGATCTGAGTCTGAGTGAGTCGACTCATGAATGAGTTTGCCGACCTATGCTCCCGGGCCGCGGATTGTGTCGTGGTAGTTTGAGTGCTGCTGAAAATGACATGGCGTATGCGCACTTCTGTCGCTAGACTGGTCCATCTGCTCTATGCGATCGACGAAGGCCTGCTTCTACCGTAGGTGGACTATTCGGGCGACCGGAGTCGTATAAGCCTGGGCCCGAAAGTGGGCTTTAAGTACAGGTCGCGTGGGTGGGGGCAAATGGCTAGCGCTGCCATAGCTGTAGTTTGGCACTTTTCGGAGCATTGTGATTGGTCAGGATGCTGTATACCCAGTTTTGCCACGTCATAAAAAGCGGCGAACATTCCTCTTTGTGATCATGCCAGGCGGATGACATTTTTGCTCGAGACGTTAATGACGTCGCCATACTTTGAAGGAAATTAGTGATATTAGCTCGTCTTTATTCAGGCCTCTCACGTCCGGATGTTCCATCAAACTTTCCCAAGCACTTTAACGTATAAATGCAGTTATGGCAAAATCCAGAGCTAAATTCTAGCACGTGATCGAGGACAGGTGACACACTAAATAGAGCAAGAAACCTGCAGGGATGACACGCAGAATACTTGATGGTAGCTACGTGCTGTAGGAATGATATTAATCAATACATTAGAGCGAGATGAAGAGCGAGAAAGTTTATTACAGAAATATTCACCTCCATCTGCTGTATTTTCTCACACGTTCTTTAAACTTGTATACCTGTCACGCTGTCTAATGCTGTCTTGAATAAAAAGCTCATTCTCCGTCGCACTGAACTTCTTCGAGCTGTATTCTCTCTCGGGCAATCGGAAACCTCGAAGGATTGGCATCGGAACAAATTAAGGTGCGAAGAAAGTGTGACAGCTTTTTCTGGAGGTACGCTCGAACGATAAGTCGTCGTAGAGCCCCGGTAAGCAAGTTTTATTCATCGACGACCTTAAGAGAATCGAGCGCTCACCGCACCGCACTACCTCGGAAATGCGATAGAATTTTCGGAAAGGTATTTGACTGCCAAGATAAGCTTTCTTATGACGGCAGAAAGAAAAAAAAATTATTTTACCTGCAGTTATTCTCAATGGGCTTTGCATAAAACCGTCCTAAAATTCGGCACGACCACGGCTAGGTGTATACGCTCATTCATTTTCTTTCGTTCCCACGACATCCGCCAGTAGGGAGGATTCCCGCGCTTCTTCTTTTTTTGCGCCAGCCTTTACGTCCACTTCTAGTTAATGAGAGACAACGTCGATGCGAAAGAACATTTCCGATTCTCCCCTTTCCTGGCCAACTCTTTGCCTCAGTTCCATTTCTCTTTTTATATTGATCTTGCTTTTGCTTCCAGTCTACACGGAAGAGTGGAGATCAGAGGAGCACGAGCTCCTCGTACCGATCGAAGCCGTATACGGCCGCACGCACGGACACCGGCACTCAGCTCCCCTGTAATGGAATCACCGCGCAAAGCCTACAAACAGCACGTCGAGACGCGAGGCGCCAGCATAAGAAGCTACGGGGCAAAGAAAGGCCGCCCGCGCGCCGCTCTTCCGAGGAGGAAGGGAGGAAGAAGGGAAATCATCGCGATGCGAAAGCGCCCCAACCAAGTTTGTGTCACCGTCGCGATGCAAATTCTAGGGGGTGGCGCTTGTTGGTCGAGCAGGAGGGTACAAGGTTCGGGCGTAGGGGGGAGGTGGGGCGGCTTTCGGCGTGCGCCCCCTTAATGCAACTTGTGTCAGAGGCCGCTCGTAATTGGGAGCAGCGGTCGCCGCGCGGATCCGCTCGTGTCCCGCGGCACGCGCTCCCGAAGAGAAGAAGCCGCAGCGTCCAGGTATGTGCACGCGCGTATATATAGCTGCTGATATATAGCGGGGTCGGCGCGTGCCCCGCTTATCATCGCGTGCGACGTGGCCTGATCGATTGGCGCGCGTCGACAGAGTGCCTCCATGGGAAATGGCCAACTGCCGATGCAAATGAATGTGTCCCCACGGAGGCCGGTGGCGGGACCGCGTGTCGCCAAACAACGCCGCCGCATGTCATCTGCGCGCGCGGCTGCTGTCTGTGTATACGCTCTAGCGAGGACACGCAAGCGCAGGCAGATCGTTTTCGCGCCAGCACTTCTCGGTCGCAGCAGCCGCGGCGGGTTAGACAACGCTCGGCATCAAGACAGCCGAGCCCGGCGAAACGCAGCCAGGAGGCGGAAGTGAATAAAAGTGCCACGCACATCAGCGGCCGACGGGTCGACAGCGGCAAACTTGGATGCGCTGGACGGAATCGCTGCGCCCGTTGTGGGCCTCAAGGGGTTCGGCGCGAGCCGTAGCATAGCATGGGAAGCCGTGAGAAGAACCTTTTGTACGTTCCTTGATATACCTACGCGCGTACATTCGATCGCTGAAAGGAAGGCGAAACTGTAGTCCTGGAGTGCCGGATTAATCTGCGGAGAGTTTGCTCTACATGACGGGCAGACTAGCCGGCATAGCCGTTATGCTTGTATGACCAAAACACACCCACAACGAACAAACAGTCTGACGCCCAAGGATGCTCGGCTTAGAGGGTCACGAGAGGGTGGACGCGCTTTCTTTCTTTCTTTTCTTTTTCGTGGGTATGAGTCGGGTACTGCGGCCACAGCAAAGTACGAAAGGAGCACAGGATACATCACACTAACTAAAACTTTCAGTGCTTTTTCCCCAGTAAAAAAAACAACAAAAACAACGTACACAATAAAAAAAAAGTCACAGTTTCGCCGCAACGGCGAAGCAATGATTGCGATAGCAATACATTGTAATGTAACGCGAAGAACGGAAAGCAGCTCGAAACTGCCAGCGCGTCGCTCGAGCCCAAAGGACGCACGAAAAGAACGCACACAGGACGAGCGCGAACTAATGCGTCACAGCTCGACACTTGAAGCGCACTGCTCAAACATAAAGCAGGACGCACGAAACAGAAACAAACGAACAGGTACACACAAGACGAGCGCGATCTAATTGTCACAGTTGTTACTTATTTCTGTTTGAACAGCGCGCTCCTTTCGCAAACGCGGCCGCTGCAGCGAGCGAAGCGAAGCACCCCACCGGCCGCCCCTTCTTTCCTTGAGATAAGCGCACGAAAGCGACGACGCCCTGTAGAGCGAACCAACGTTACTAGAACAAACTCAGTTTAAAAGCTCCGCCGGAGAGGCGGTCCGCGTGGCGGTCGTGAGAACTAGTGGCGCTGCAGTCACGTCTAGCTCCCGCGGCTGGCGCTTGTTGTGATCGGCGCCGGCGATGTACGAGCGCACGTGGGTTACAGCGTCGTCTGCGCTTTGTTAGCTCGTCATTTTTGCGACTGTTCTTGACCGGGCTTAGCGTCTTGTACGAAGTGATGTACGAAGCGTAACGAGGGCGAACAGATTCACAGTGCGGTATGCCGACTTGCTTTGCGCTGGGCTGCAAGAGCGGCTACCGCAACGACGACTCCGCTTCATGACACTTCTTCGGACCTCCAAAAGACCCTACGCCATTCAAGCTTCGCATCGCAAAGATAGAAAGCTTACTGCGAAATGCAGGGTCTGTGACGTTCATTTGAGAGTGACGACATTGTAAAGCACTATCGTCGTGTCGTTGCGAGACAAGAGGTTTTGATCCCACGTGGAAAGTGGGAACTCGCGCCCGGTGCCGTGCCGCGCTTGTTCCCAGCACTTCCACCCCACATTTCAAAGCCAAATGTTCGGGGTTTGGCGCAAATCCTCCCCAAAACGCACGGCGTCCCGCGAAAGCCCCGTGCCCAGTTTGGAGAGCCGCCAGAAATAGAACAACAAAACGAAAGGCAGGCGATTACCTATATACGCTACCGAGACTGAGAGTTGCATCACACTGACATTCGATCAGTTGTCAGCTGTCGCCATGCCTTCAAAGCAGTGGATTTTCGAGAGATTTTACGACGAGGTATCCAACAAGATGTGCGGAATATTTTACACTCGCCGGCTCGGGAACGGGCTGCTCAGCGCAAAAAATTTGACACGGTACACATAGAAAAGACGAGGACCAGCGCTGGTTCTCGTCTTTTAAGTGCGAATGCACTTTATAAGCGACCCTGAATCCGCCGTCCCATAGCAACGGCGCGAGGAGCGGAGAGGAGCGTCTGTAGCAACGGCGCAGCGACGTCCACGCCCCACGTGACTGCGCGCGCTCTGCCTCCGCTCCGTGGCTGCGCGCGCCCCGCGCATTGCCTGTGGTGATGAAGGCCGGCAGCGAGACGCCGAACGAAAGCGTGCGAAGCGAGCCGAGCAACCCCGAAGCCGATCTGGCGCGGGGACGGCGCGATGCGTGTGCGAGCGCGGGCCCTCGAATTCGATCGGCCGGACGCGCGCTTCAAGCGAGACTTCCTGGACCGCAGCTTCGGATATAGCTGCGCGGTGTGCGATCGACTGTGGTTCGACAACACCTGAGCCCATCTCGGGCGTGCGCAACGCCGCCAACAAGTTTGAACGCGTTGCGGGTTCTTTGAACGAGTTCGGAAGACAGATCATCATCATGAGTAAAAGTGCTTTGCACTTAAAAACGGCCAGACCTCCGTGGGTCGGCTGGCGCGTGCTCTCTCGCTGCCGTCTCCTTCGCTCGGCTCTGCAGTTTAGCCGCGCGCGCCCCCTCATAGCATCACCCGTGCTTCGCACTTCTCATACTCCCCTTCGGGGAAATGCGGGTTTTTTCTAGCTGTACCGTGTCAATCTTTTGCGCTGAGCAGTTTAATAATGTAAATACCAACTAGCCCAATCCCACACTTGCTTCGGGAACGGAGACTTACTTGTGCAAAAGATAATTGTAGTGACGAGCAGTTTAACTGCGTAGTAAACGGCTACAGCACGAAACGCAAACGGCTGTCGTACAGTGTAACATCTGCTCGGTGAAGTTGAAAAACTGAAGTTGAATACTGACGACTGTGACAGAGTACGCGCGAATAACTGCTCGGTGCTCACATCACGGCCGAGCTGTTCGAATTGTGTAAGGCACCGTAGAAGGATGCGACGTAGAAGATGAGACACCGAAAATACAACTATCGCTGAAAAAAATTGCTCAGAGACGACATCTATTCGATGTAATCGCACACTGAGATTTCATTTACGGAGTTCTCGTAAAATTTTCCGATTTTGGGTCAGTATCCCTTTAACCGTCGCGAAAACGTGTCTTGTAAACATTGCAGAGCATTGGCAATGTTTTCGAAAACATTTTTTTTCAATAAATTGTAGAAACCACGAGTACTGTTTTTCTAGAACGTTTTTGTATCTCGAGTAAGTACGCTTCTTGTACACTATAAAGGCTTTTACAAACGTGTTGGGTTGTTCTTGGTCTAGATAAGACGGCAGTGGCTAAAATTGTGGTGGTAGTTATAAAAATTACGCTGAAAACCCTCATTCACTTAGAAACTCTTATGCCTGGAAGTTAAGCGCAATGTAGACAGCTCAAATATTGTCACAGGGTCGTGACGTCGACGAAGGCAGCAGTCAGCAGGTCCGAGTTGAAACTCTTTATTCGGCCGAACTTGTGGCCGAGAAACTCAAAGTCAAACTACAGCAATACACTGAAAGCGGCGAACAGAGCGTCGACCGTCGATCAAGTGACAAGCGGTCAAGGGCGTCGGATTTTATACAGGCGCTATCGAACTTTCCAGCGATATCGCTGGTGGCGGCGTTATCTCTCGAGAAAGCTGGAACATTCGCGTGCAGCGCGCAATCTTACCAAAACGATCTACGATCGCGAAGCTTCTCGAACCACTGCTTCGCGGACAGCGTCGGGCGCTGATAACCGTCCTTGCTGGTCAACCCGAATACATCAAAATAAAACAAGAAGTGGGCGTGGCAATATAGACCGAACATCGATTCTTAGCCAATCAATGAACAACGCACGCGGGCCAATGCATACAGACGACCTTATGCATATCCACCTAAGCATCCACCTAACTAATACCAATAAGAAAGTTGCCGCGCAGTTGCCGCGAGCAACTGCGCGGTTGCACCGCAGCGTTATGCCGTGGCAGCAGACGACGCGCCGATAGTGAGCAAGACGGAACTGCAGCGCCGCTAGTTTCTCGCGACCGCCGTTCGGACCACCCTCCTCCGCTGGCGGAGATACGGAGCTTTGAAACTGAGTTTGTTCTAGTAACGTTGGAGCGAACAGCAACGGCGTATCGCAGAGGCGGAGAGACGATCTTTAAAGCGCGCAACACGAGCGCACGTCGCGCCATCTATGTGGCCACTAAGAAAGCATGCTGAATTACATGGTGTATATAAATAGCTCGCCGTTAGCAGGCTGAGAGACGGTGCTGTCGTGGCCTAACGTCTAAGGGTACGAACACACTGGCGGCGCGGCACTCTCCCGCCCGCCGCTCACCGCTCGCTCGATGCCGCTTTTCTCTCTTTCTCCCGCGGAGCGTCAAAATCTTTCTCCCGCCGACTCGATCGCTCGGGGACTATTTCGCCGCTACCGCCGGCTGCCGCGCAAGCAAACCACCAATCAGCGCCTGCTTTATCTCCTCTTCCTTCTCACGCGGGCTGTCGTCATAGCAACCAGACATTGTTCTCCTCACCCGCGCAACTCCTCTCCGTCTTTCTGGGAGAAATCGCGAGCCGGCAGCAAGACGGCGGTGTGCGCGCTCCTCGACATGTCCGTTCTGTCTCGTGATTCTCGCGCCGGCAATGTGGACAGCGTGTTGCTGCTTGCCGCGCGGAGGCGCCGACGGGCGGGACGCCGCCGCGGCATGCTTCCGCCAGTGTGCACGTACCTTAACGCGGCGGGCTGCAAACCGTTCGATTCCGCGCGTCAGAAAGAATTTCTTAATTATTTTTCTTTGTATCCTTTCTATATATATACATACTTATACATATACGGTGAATGACGGCGACGGGGACGGACATTTTCCAGCCGAGACTGTCCATATAATTGCTATCGCAATAAAAAGGGAATCAATTACGTGTATAATGGATGGAAAAGCGCTCCTGTTTAGCTCTAAGTAGAACAATGCGACCACAATTAGCCTAGTAAATAGACACCCGAAATTCGAGGGATATTCGCTTAGTTAAACGGGCATCACGGAGTGCACATTCTGGGCGTCTTTCCAACCGTGACGCTGTCCTGTCTCTATTTTGCGTGATAGAGCAGTGCTTTTAATATTGCTCTAAAACGTAGGACTCAGTACGACTGCGTGCCAGTGCGCTTTACTGGCGTGTTTGTGCAATGAGGCGTTATTTATGCCTACAGGCGCCCGCATTTTCTCATCATGTCGACTTGACTACAAGAGACGAATGAAACTTAACGCGGGTTCCTGCCATTGGTTTACTACTGAGGATTAATGTGCACATGCGCTTTGGGGAAGCTTCAGAACGCATCACAAATTGACACGAGTAGAGCTTTCTTTTGTTGTTGTCGTGTCCTAAAGCTTGTTTTAAAGTTCCACTATTCAATTATTCAATTGGGGAGCCGTTTGTTCGTCATCTCCCCATGCTGTAGAAGCAGATAGAATATAGCAATACTTAAAAAAAAACTAGCCGATGACCCATACCAGAGTCTGCCGCGTCAGTTTCATATGCCAGCGGCCGCCGCCAGTGGCGCAGCTGTGCTTGAGAGGCGATGCGAACGCTGCTATCGCTGGGGCTGTGTGTGGGACAGCCTCGGGTTTTAACTTTCAAACTTCCGCAACGGTCGCTTTGCCTTCGCGCCTTTTACGAGAGCACTCGACATGCATAAATACATTCCTGACGCGCTTTCCGTTTTAAAATAAGCACCCGGAGGAAAAAACGAGCACAAAACAGGCAGCTCGCGGTGGATCAGCCGAAAAAA